>NC_048301.1:103687025-103878240 GCF_013100865.1 Trachemys scripta elegans | reverse complement strand
ATAAAAGGTTCAGACACCTGCTATTAAATGACCACAAAATACTGGACATTAAAATGGTCACTGCTTCTTCAGCCCCGCAGTGCTATTTTTGTCTATTTCCAGGACTTAGCAAGCTCTATGCTCCAAGCAAGGGGCAGTGCATTGTTTCACGGCCTCTGGAGCAGTCAGGAAGCAGAGTGTGACTATCCTAGCAGGTGCGAGGAAGAGGCAGATTCCAGACTTCACTCTTTCCCTGTACACAGAGCATCTGAGTAGGAGGTAAGCTGAAGATATAATAGTTGGGCTGTGCACACTAAGGCAGCAACTTGAGGAAAAACGGGAAAGGACATAGACAGACACAGGGGGTAGCAATAAGGCAGTATTCAGAGTAGCAGCCGTGTTAGTCTGTATCCACAAAAAGAACAGGAGTACTTGTGGCACCTTAGAGACTAACAAATTTATTTGTTAGTCTCTAAGGTGCCACAAGTACTCCTGTTCTTTTTAATAAGGCAGGCGGAAGTCAGGGCAGGGCTAAGAAAGTGAAAACAGGGGTCACACTGTAGCTATGTGAATCGTAGAAGCAGTCGGGGAGTTAGGATTGCTTTATGGCGAAAAGGAAAGAAAAGACACAAGCCAAGTAAATTGAAATCCCATCTTTTGGCTTAAAAAGCTACAGTTCCAATGGTGAAATATATTGGCCCTTCTTGGTTCACTAAAGTAATCCCATAATGCATAATTTTATTATATTACAGCTACCAGAAATTTTACAGGCTGCAAAGAGACTTCTGCTTTTCATGATCTCACATAGTGATTAATTTTATTATAAAGAGTTATATTCAGCAAACCAGGAAATGTCAGAGTGCACCAAGTTGGGGGAGGGGATAAAAAGGGTGGGTTTTTTTAAAGGTCAGTTAATACTTTTTTAGGTGCTGAATTAAATCTCACACACAAAGTGGGGTAATTCAACTGAGATCTCTGGGATTAGCTGCTTAGACTTGCAACTTACTCTGAAAACCATGTGATGTCCAAGTAACTTTCATTTCAAAAGACAAGAGTTTATCTGCCTCAGCAGGAAAAGCAGCAGCAGCAGCAGGAGGCAGCTAGTTTCCCCCCATCTCTCAGTTGACAATCACCATCCTCCTTGTCACTGGGAGAGAAACAAAGACATTTCTTAGCTGATGCAAGCAAAGTTAAAAGGTGCAATGTCAGCTAGCCAGTTCAGCAGCACATGACAGCCTGCAGTGGGACAAATGCCAGTTACATGAGGGGAGAATGGTTCCGTGATTTGGATGTGGCCAGTATAGCTTCTATTGTTTTTCAGTACTAGCTGCAGCAGTCAGTTACATTCTCACACAGCTACAGAGTCTGGATTTCTGGATATAAGGCCTTTGACTTCTATTGGCTTTGGATCCGTTTATTTTAGCATGAATTTAGTGCTGATGCAAGGTGCCAGATTGATGGTCCTGGAGACAGACGTCTTCTGTTTATCTGCGCAATGCCAGATTCTGGCTCCTGCTCTCACTTCTTTGTGCAGCTCCAATGGTGCAAAGGGGCTCAAAAGCAGCCCTCAGTGGGCAGCTTAGGATTCCCCAAGTACGGATGAATCTTTGCCTAGCATAGAGCTCCTGTAGCTGGTTCTATGCCCCCCTCTGTCCTGCCCCCTGGGTTGGGGGCACATGGAAGAGAGTAGGGCCAGAATGTGCTGCACTCTGGTGATCTCCACCAAGCCCATTACAAGCTGGCATAGTTTAAAGAACTTCTGAGGCTGTTTATAACTTGCGCTGGGGGCAATGCCATGGGTTAAAGGAGCACCAATCCCCCTAAACTCAGGGGGTTGTTCTGCAGAACTGTGATAAGCTCAAAAACCTACCATTTCTTTGTTGCCTACAGGCGTAAACTACTGAAGTTCCCCATGGCAGCCTCTCATCACTGTCTGTGTCTACTGTCCCCAACTACTGCTGTCGATTCCTTCCTTCTATAATGTTTCCATGATTATAAGCTATAACTGCTGTGCATTGAGAGAGATTTGTATGAGTAACATGTAGGATGAAATTGCATGGTGTGGTTATACTCTGGGCTAGGTTAATGAATACCTGATTTTCCTGCTGAGATTGCTGAAAAAGAGCATCCTGGCTAGCGAATCATGTTTAACCGCAGAAAAACAAATATATTTTTCTTGTTGCTCCCAGTCTCTCCACTTCTAGTTGCTTAGCATTGCTCCTGGTTCATGTGGCTCTCGGCAGTGACTCAGCAGGGTTGCCAAATAAACTGGCCAAACAAATATTGAACAGAGCTCCAAAAAAATCAATTTAAAAAATAGCAGGCATTGATGGGACACACAGACATGTCACTATGATAGCTAATCAAACTCCTCGGAGTGACAAGCCACACTCATTAGATGCCAGAGTCAGGAACTGGCCTCTGGCTTTGTCAGCAAAGCCTTGGAAATTGCCACAGAGGTTGAAACCGGAGTTTCCCAAAGAACCCCAGTTAGCTAGCTTGTATAGACAGAGGTGTTACTGGTGACTCCATACTGTTCAGTTTTACCTTCAGAGCATGTCTATGTCCTGCAAACCTTTAATTACTTTCCAAATAAAAATGAATCTGCATCCAAACAACTGCAACTACAGGCCTCTTAGTTTGACATCTGTAGTATGCAAGGTCTTGGAAAAAAATTTGAAGGAAAAAGTAGTTAAGGACATTGAGGCCAATGGTAATTGGGACAAATTACAACATGGTTTTACAAAAGGTAGATCATGCCAAACCAAGCTGAGCTCCTTCTTTGAGACGGTAACAGATTTTTTAGACAAAGAAAATGCAGTGGATACAATTTACTTGGATTTCAGTAAGGCATTCGATACGGTTCCACATGGGGAATTATTAGCTAAATTGGAAAAGATGGGGATCAGTATGAAAATTGAAAGGTGGATAAGGAACTGGTTAAAGGGGAGACTACAACGAGTCGTACTGAAAGGTGAACTGTCAGGCTGGAGGGAAGTTACTAGTGGAGTTCCTCAGGGATCAGTTTTGGGACCAATCTTATTTAATCTTTTTATTACTGACCTTGGCACAAAAAGTGGGAATGTGCTAATAAAGTTTGCGGATGACACAAAGCTGGGAGGTATTGCCAATACAGAGAAGGACCGGAATATCATACAGGAAGATCTGGATGACCTCGTAAACTGGAGTAATAGTAATAGGATGAAATTTAATAGTGAAAAGTGCAAGGTCATGCATTTAGGGATTACTAACAAGAATTATTGTTATAAGCTGGGGACGCATCAGTTGGAAGTAATGGAGAAGTATTGGTTGATCACAGGATGACTATGAGCCGCCAATGTGATATGGCTGTGAAAAAAGCTAATGCGGTCTTGGGATGCATCAGGTGAGGTATTTCCAGTAGAGTTAAGGAGGTGTTAGTACCATTATACAAGGCACTGGTGAGACCTCATCTGGAATACAGTGTGAAGTTCTGGTCTCCCATGTTTAAGAAGGATGAATTCAAACTGGAACAGGTACAGAAAAGGGCCACTAGGATGATCCGAGGAATGGAAAACCTGTCTTATGAAAGGAGACTCAAAGAGCTTGGCTTGTTTAGCCTAACCAAAAGAAGGCTGAAGGAAGATATGATTGCTCTCTATAAATATATCAGAGGGATAAATACCAGGGAGGGAGAGGAATTATTTAAACTCAGTACCAATGTGGACACAAGAACAAATGGATATAAACTGGCCATCAGGAAGTTTAGACTTGAAATTAGACGAAGGTTTCTAACCATCAGAGGAGTGAAGTTCTGGAACAGCCTTCCAAGGGGAGGAGTGGGGGCAAAAAACATATCTGGCTTCAAGACTAAGCTTGATAAGCTTATGGAGGGGATGGTATAATGAGATTGGTCTTTGACTATTAGCGGTAAATATGCCCAATGGCTTGTGATGGGAGGTTAGATGGGGCAGATCTGAGTTACTACAGAGAATTCTTTCCTGGCTGTCTGGCTGGTGAGTCTTGCCCACATGCTCAGGGTTTAGCTGATCGCCATATTTGGGGTTGGGAAGGAATTTTCCTCTAGGGCAGATTGGCAGAGGCCCTGGAGGTTTTTCACCTTCCTCTGCAGCATGGGGCATGGGCCACTTGCTGGAAGAGTCTCTGCACCTTGAAGTCTTTAAACCATGATTTGAGAACTTCAACGGCTCAGACACAGGTTTGATACAGGAGTGGGTGGGTGAGATTCTGTAGCCTGCATTGTGCAGGCGGTCAGACTAGATGATCATAATGGTCCCTTCTGACCTTAAAGTCTATGATTCTATGAATTTATTTTAGGACATTTTTCAAAGCAGTGGGCCAAATTCTGGTCTTAATAACACAGGTACTAATCTGGAGTCAACAGAATTACTCTAGATTTAGGCCAGGTTAATTGACACCAGAATTTGATTCTTTTATGCAGGAATTTGAAGCAGCTAAAACTCGCCCCTTTGAGAATTTTTTGTCCTGAACCTTTATGGGTTTTATTTTCTCATCCTTAAATGGGAAAAATGATATCACTTGGGTCCTTCAGACTTTCACATATCACAGATCATTCAAGAATCAGGGTACATTGTAATCTAAACTTAAAGAGGAAGCTGTTACAACCATTATTTGTCCTTTTTGGTTTTGTTCAACACCCCCCAGAAGCTGATAGAAAATATGTTGTAAGTGTAACGGGGTGCCCAGCTCCTTTAAGGGCTGGAGGCCTGGAATGGGTCTGTCAATTAACCTGCCTGCCACCCCTGAGATGGGGTGTGACTTGAAGTTTAATTGGTAAAACCAGCTGAGTATGAAGGAATTGATTCCCCTATAAAGAGCAGCAGGCAGCAAACTATAGAGGGAGATGACCGGAATGAAGCTAGTGTGTGAGATTTCAGCAGAGGTTTAGCAAGGCATGGAATGACTGCTGAGAGCGAGTAGATTTTAGCAGGGATCCCTGAGTCTTTAAAGAAAAGGTTCCAACCACAGAAGGCCTTGGAGACTCCTAGTAGGAAGGGGGGGGCAGGGAGGGGAACTATGGACTTGCTGGAGATTTGATAACTTGATTTGGGGTATGATTGTTATTTTAATAAATCCAGCCCTAAGGAGAACTGTTGTTGAACCAAAGAGTTTGTTATGGTAGCTTGAGTCGGAGAGCCCTGAAAAGTGGCGAAACTGAGGCAGGGCTGCAGAGCAACCTCAGGCCATGAGGGGGCACTTGGGAGGCAGCTGACCTAGTAACAATCAGGATCTGACACAAAACATTTTTTTTTCATGCCAAAACTTTAAGTAGCTAGGGCAAATCTGCTGGAGGCCGGGAGAGAGAGAGAGGAGCTTCCACATCTCCTGTGGAGCTAAGGAATTCTGCAGGGGAGAGAGATAGCAAAAGCTCCCTTTGCCCAAAGAGTACCTGAGCAGCGCAGCAGAGAGGAATTTCAGAAATGCCCCAATCCTGCAGAGTTCAGGAACTCCACAGGACAGGAGAGTATTGGATGCTTCCCTCCTGAGGACCTTTCTGCTGTACTTTGCAAGGTGTGGATGGATGGAACATCTGTCCTGCTCCTTCCTGTATGCATTAGGAAGTGCACAAGAAAGGAGCTAAGATTCTATGGACTTTCGGAGGTTTCCCTCTTGTACATTTGTTAAGAGGCCCCAGAAATGATAGACAAATGAGAATTTAAATCAGTTTATCTTTCCTGAGGCAGATTTCATGTTTGTTTCTATTTCTGTACAGAATCAACAAATCATGCTGGCTCACAATTGCCAATAAAATAACTGGAAATTGGAATTGTTCCCAGTCAGAGTGTTCCTATTGCTATGGCTGTCCCATTAGAAGATTCCTCCTTCCCACACAAATCATGAGATTATCTAGCAAAAGTGGAAGATAGAGAAGCTAATGGGCTCAGAATCCCTCCTGCTGTTCTGGCCTCTTCAGCACACTCAAGCAAGTGCAAAGTAGCAGAATCTGGCCCTAATGACCAGCTAAGAATTTCCCTGGCAATGGGGAGCTCTGAGCTAATATAAAGTGGCATAGCTAGTTCCTATGGCAAATGTCCATCTGCATCCTATGTAGGTAGGGTGATCATCTGTCCCATTTTTAAAGGGACAGTCCTGTTTTTGGGGACTTTTTCTTATATAGGCTCCTATTACCCCCCCCCCACTCCCTGTCCCATTTTTTCACAGTTGCTATCTGGTAACCCTATATGTAGGGGCCAGGAAGAGGTGAGTTATGGGTGGGAAAAGTGCACTTGAGCTACACTAATTCACAAGTAGTGTAAAGCCCCTGTGACCTTAGCTAGTTGGTGTAAATTAGAGCAGCCCATTAGCTGCTCTAAATTATGCCAATCATCTGGGGCTGGTGCATGAAAAGCAGGGAGGTATAACTTGCTCCCTGACAGCACCTCTCCTTTTCTGTGCCAAATGCAACCTAATGCAGGAGAGCATCTGGAGCCAGCCATCAAAGGAGGTTTTTCCAGCATACAGCTGAATTGACGAGAAACTGGCACAGTGACACTGCTATTATTATCTTGTTTTATTATTATTTGTAGCACCTGGAGCTCACAACTGAGATTGGACCCCATTGTGCTAGGCATTGTGCATACAGAGACTAAGAGACAGTCCAAGCTCTGAAGAGCTTATAACCTAAATAGACAAAGGGTGGGAGAGGCACTGATGGGTAAAGTGACTTGCCCAAGGTCACATAGCAGGTCTGTGGCAGACACAGAACAAGAATCCAGGTCTCCTAACACAGTCCAGTGTTCTTGTTTTAAGAATCAAGTGTATCCAGTTGTTTCACTCCTTCTAATTTCATATAGTGACTAGTCTCTAAGGTGCCACAAGTACTCCTGTTCTTAGATTAGAATCATTTAGCTAATCAGCCTTAAAATATTCACCCTGACAAAGTGAGGTATTGAGGCCAATGGACATTGCAGGTGCTCAGGAGGGGGCATATTGTAAGTGTGAGTGAAATCATTGAGTATTTCTGGCTAAAAACTGGTGGTACAGTATGGCCCTGATCTTGACACATTTCCTTTGTTGGGGGTTTGCCCGACTAAGGACCTTGCAATTTGACCCTTAATTTAGAATGTGTTACTCTATAAATGAGTTATCATAATTTGTCTGCAGTGTGCTTGTCACAAAAGCAATTCAGAAGAAATGAATCTGGAGGTAGGGTGACCAGATGCCTTGGTATTCAGGGCTTTGTCTGATAGGAGCACCTATTACCCAACTCCCCCTGTCCCGATTTTTCACACTTGCTATCTGGTCACCCTACCTGGAGACAAGCAGTAAGAGCCATTCTTATGTAACCTACGGCTGGAAACTTCTCCACAAGGCAAATGCCACTCCTCACCCTGACACAAAGCCAGAGCACATGGGCTTTGCACAGGAGATCTGAGAGATGTGGGTGGGAAGGAATCCTTTGCGCAGTCCAGCAATGGGTGAGAAGTAGCTGCACCACTGTCACTCTGACAGTTTGATGGATGATACTAGCAACTGAGGACTCTGTGCTACTCTTTGGGGGAGGGTTTACACTGTGTGCCTCTTCCTTAACTCACTTCCAAATACCTCCTCTGTGCTGCCAGAGACTATATGTCCACCCTACAGAATTCACTCAAATGATTCAACCTCAAGTGACTTCCCTTACACAAGAGAGTGCAACGTCACTGTAAAAATAACAAGTGAGTTCAGTGCCCTTCCTCCTCATTGGTGCTGTACTCAATTGTGCACGATGCAAAAACTTCTGGAGGCACATCCCATAGCAAGAGGCACCAGGGAATTGTTCAGGGCACATGGAGATGCATCATCCCCATATCCAGCCTCTCATTGGCCTACAATAGAATCATGGGACTGTGGGGACATGGCAGCATCTGGCCTTGAGCAGAAGCGTTGGCCAAGTGATGTTCTTGGACATCTTGAGTGGGTGCTTGCTGCACAAGGGAGCCTTTGGCTGGGATGTGTTGAAGACTGTCATCGTGCATAATGACAATTGAAGAAATGTTCAGGAGACAGGTGCCATTGTGTTAATTATTCATAAGAATGGGATACTGTTGCCACTGAAGTGCTCTGTTGCTCTTGTTAGAAGTGGGACGTTACAGAGAGCTGCTCTTTGGTAAAGTCAACAGCAATGATCAGTGTTCCAACTGATGCTGCCATTGTTTGTATCATTCTTTTAAAAGAGTAAATAAAGCTGTAGTCTTTGCTCCCAAGATAAGTGTGGTGCTGATTTGAATTTAGATTGGGAAAATGTGGGAGCCTGGTCTGCTGATGGGCATTTTCAGAACCATTTAACTGTGTGATCGTTTTTGCTGAATAATCAGACTTCTTAAAAAAGGGAATTCTATGCTCATGATAATATCTTGTATTCATACAGCACCTTCACCCTGAAGGCTTCTGTGTTTATAGTGATCCCTCACCCTCCATTCAAATGCAGCAACATTTGGGGTGAAAGGTAGTCACTGTTTAATGAGTGCACAGCAACTACATAATGCTTAGGACAGGAAGTGACAATTAACTTAAATTGAACTGAAATGGCAGGAGAATTTAGGCAGGCAGAATGTAATTACTGAGGGTGGAATTTAGCCAAAACTCCGGTGATTGTGAGAAATGCCATGTCCACAAGAAGGTCTCATCTGAAAGACAAAGCATCTGCACAGTGCACTCAATGCTATACCAGTGCACTGGATCACTCAGAAAAGTGTCACCTGATAACTCCCCAACACCACTTCTTGCAGTTCCTTGTTTTTCTCAGTAGGGGTCTCTCATCCA
This sequence comes from Trachemys scripta elegans, assembly GCF_013100865.1. Taxonomy (NCBI): domain Eukaryota; kingdom Metazoa; phylum Chordata; order Testudines; family Emydidae; genus Trachemys; species Trachemys scripta. The sequence continues at coordinate 103,869,495 of NC_048301.1, read as the reverse complement.
ACTACAAGTTGAACCTCTCTAGTCCAGCACCCTCAGGATCAGAGAATTTCTGAACCACGGGAGGTCAATATCCTAGCAAGCAGGTCTCTTTTTATATTTATCTTGCCAAGGCAAATAAATGGAACAACACTTGCAACGCCGCCTAGCCAAGGCTTACTGGCTCTCTTCATAACAAAGTGTTAGTCTGTTACACAATTTTACTGTATTGGCACAAGGAAATAAAGAGATAAAGCATAAAAAACATAAAATAAAGTCATGCCGGACCATGGATATTGCCGGACCACAGAGTGCCACACCTGAGAGGTTCAACCTGTACTGACCTGTCCTGAACCTTGTGAGATCTAATAGAATCACAACACAGGCTGTTATGGCTATAGATTGTATATAGACCATTACAGCCTCAAATAACATGTTTTTCATGTACTTTAGTAAAAATAGTCCTTGCTGCTTTTCTTCATTCCAAAGGACATTTGCATTCAGGCAATGGCTTTCTTCTTCGTTTCCTTTCTTCACTCTCTGTTCAGCCCTGTGCAGTCAAGTTAGAATGCAGGATTCGGCAGGACAAGCTAAGCTGAGAGATTACTCAAGCTTGGACAGCATAAGTAATAGCAGAGGGAACAGAGAAAGTTACAAGCAGAGTAGATTGTTATTAGTATGGACCAACCAAGATCTAGGCCCCGTTGTACCCATTGTGTCTCCTAACTGTACGAGCTTACAGTCTACATAGACAGGACAGATGTAAGGTAGGAAAGGGGTAGAACAAACTAGCAGAGTGGACAAAGATAGTGTCAAACATCAAATTAGTGTCATGATTCTTTTCTTGAGTAGGTGGGTGCTTCATTGGGAGGGAATAAGCTCAACAGAAAGAAAGGGGGAGGGGACATTAAACCAAGTGGGGTGGGGAGGGGAGGAAGGAGTAAGTAGGAAGGGCAGGTGTGGAATGAGGCTCTGGGGCAGAAGAGACTGTGAGATGGGAGTGGGAAAGGGTTGGAGTGAACAGCCAGTCAGCATAGGGGAAAGAACATCCACACAAAACTGTAGAAAATATTATTAGTGTCCATAGGTCCCTGCTTAAGCTGCTTCTGCACCTGCTCTCACTGGCTTCAAAACACAAACGTCTCTTGTAAAGAAAAAAAGTGGCAAGGACAATTTTTACTACAGTATATGAAAGACATAAGTATGTTGGGATATAATGGCCTACACATAAGTGCTGGAACTAGAGGTGCTGGGGGTAGGGTTGCCAGGTGTCCAGTTTTCGACCGGAACGCCCGGTCAAAAAGGGATCCTGGCAGCTGCAGTCAGCACCGATAACCCAGCTCTGCAGCTCCCATTGGCTGGGAACCACAGCCAATGGGAGCTGTAGAGGCAGTGCCTGTGTATGGGGCAGTGCAGGGCCGCCTGGCCATGCCTCCGCCTAGGAGCCAGAGAGAAATGCCAGCCGCTTCTGGGGAACCACCTGAGGTAAGCGCCACCCGGAGCCTGCACCCCAAACCTCCTCCCATGCCCCAACGCCCTGCCCCAGTCCTAAGCCTCCTCCTGCACTCAAACTCCCTCCCAGAGCCCGCTCCTGCACCCCAACCCCCTGCCCCAGCCATGAGCCCCCTTCCGCACCTGAACTCCCTCCCAGAGCCCACACCCTGCTCCCGCACTCTGAATCCCTCAGCCCCAGCCTAGATCCTCCTCCTGCACCCCAAACCCCTCATCCCCAGCCCCACACCAGAGCCCACACCCCCAGTCGGAGCCCTCACCACCCTGCACCTGAACCCTTCATCCCAAGCCAGAGCCCTCCCCGCAACCTGAACCCCTCATTTCTGGCCCCAGCCCAGAGCCCGTACCCCTTCACAAACCCTATCTCCCTGCTCCAGCCCAGTAAAAATGAGTGAGCGAGTGAGTGTGGGGGAGAGCGAGCGACGGGGGGGGGGGGGGGGAGGGAGCAGAGGGCAGAGGCTTGGAGAAGGGGCGGGGGCAGGGCCTCGAGAAGGGGCAGGGCAAGGGTGTTCGGTTTTCTGCAACTGGAAAGTTGGCAACCCTACCTGGGTGTGCTGCCACAGCCCCTGGCTTGAAGTGGTTTTCATCACATACAGGGTTTACAGTTTGATTCAATGGCTCTCAGCACCCCACTATTCAAATGGTTCCAGCATCCCGGGCCTACAGCCAGCACCACTTGTGCTTCACTCTCTGGCTGGCTCCTCCCTGCATTGGACTTTGTTTAAATAGTGTATGCTGTATCCTGTTTAAATATTCACTTCTTACAAGTTTAGTACTGTCAGAGGATGAGTGTTTCACAGGAAAATTAATGTACAAAGACCAATCATCTCTCACTGAGCACCATCGCATCATTACAGCCTTAGACACTGAATCGACTGATCCTGTCATTTGTATTGCCCTGAAGGCTGCATTTCAAAAGTTGAAACATATGGATTGCAAAAGCTGACAAGGGCCCAGTCCGCTCCAGCTGTAATCTATGACCTCCTTTGTACTATTAACACTGCAGTGAGCCTGCTTGAAAAGCTCACTCACAAGGGTGGGAATACCTCCAACTTTCAGATCAACTTCCTACTCCATGACACTCCACAAAAAAGCTCTTCAAAATAATATTTAAACTCACAAAAGCAAGGAAATCTGAATTAAAGCTCAAATTCCAGTCTGACGCCCCTGTAATGGCTATCATGTTGACTATAGCAGCTATAGTACTGAGCTATAGTACTGAGTATCTTCATCTGTTGTAAATTGGCATAGATCCACCGAAGTCAATGGAGCTATGCTGATTTATGGCAGCTGAGGATCTGGCTGAAGACATCTTAGTATTTCTCTGTAATCTATGACCTCCTTTGTACTATTAATTTTATGCAAATGGAATTAGCTTTATCAAAGCAAAACTGAGAGTGGACAGTTTCTCCTATAAACAACTTATATTGGGGATAAAATGGAAGAATATTACAGCATAAGGCCGTCACTGATAACAAGACAGTTTTGCTGAAGGAAATTCAGAAAAGACCGTATTGTTTACTAATATGCTGAAGGTCTTCTATTTTTCAAATCAACACCAAACGTGCAATATGAAGAGATGCAAATTACAAGTTTCCTAAGAAATTGAGGATAAATCCAAATAGAGGTGAATCTACTGTTGAAGAAAGTTTAGCTAACGATAGTGAAATCTTGATCATACAAAGCTGAACTACCTAATAAATGTATCTGAATGAATATGCCCCCTACGTACTACAAGTCCCTTACTTAACTGAAACCACATTTATCTAAATGAATGCCTATTCTGCATTTCAGACCCAACCCCACAAGGTGCTGAGCACCCTCAACTTCCATTGACTTAAAGGCTCAGCATTTTGCAAGATCAGGACCTTCTTGCGGATAATCAAGATTTCATTCTACTGGTTTTAAATATGACACGCTCTAGTTTTTATTATGTTGACTGCACTGAAAACAATTTATCACTGTAAAGGCTCATGCAGTGAAAACTCCATTTGAGATTACACTCCTGTAATACACTCAACATGGGGCTACGTTCGGAAGATGAAGCTAGTGTAAAATGTAGCAGCCCATTTATTAGGCAGCTCTTCACACAGAGAGCATATTACACAGGTGCGCCAGGATGTGCTCTGGCTTTCAATTAGTTTCCTGGTGGAGTTTAAAGCAGTGATTTAGTCTTATAATGCCCTACATGGGTTAGGACGTGGTTACCTGAGAGAGCCTCTCTATTTCAGTGTGATATAGTCACAGCTGCAACCAAAGGAGGCTCTTGAACTAACTGCTTTCTATGTAAATGAAAGAGGATGGTGGCAAGACAATTTTTGTCAGGGGTCCTCGACTCTGGAACTGACTCCGTGCCCTGTGCTCCAGCAGAACCCAGGTCTGTTGATCTTTAGAAGAGCATGCTGCAGGGTGTACCTATTGTCTGAGTGCAGCGGGTTGAGAATAAACACCATATGATGGTGGGGGGAGTTTGCTTAATTGGATTGTTTCCTGTTCTGGCACTTTTGGGGGGAGCAGTAATGGTGTTCCGGTACTTACACCTAGGGTGACCAGACGTCCCGATTTTATCGGGACCGTCCCGATATTTCCTTGTTTGTCCCGCGTCCCGACCGACATGCGGTCGGGACAACCGGACAAACAAGGAAATGCCCCGGAGCCTAGAGCCCGGAAGTGCTCGCACCCCCCCCTGCCCCGACTCCGCCCCCTCCTCCCCCGATTGGCTCCCTCCCCGAATCCCCACCTCTTCCCCGGGCTCACCCTTCCTCCCCCCTCCGCAAGCGCTGGAGGGAGGCCCGGGAGACGCAGGGGGAGCGCGGGGCCGGGGTGAGTAACAGTCCGGCCTGGTCCCGAGCAGGCAGGACTCAGTTGGGTGGTAGGAGAGGAGGGGGGCGGCCCGCGGGGCCAGGCGGCGGCTGTTGTTGTCCCCCCGGGCAGCGGGACTCGGGAGCAGCCGCTGCTGCAGCTCCCACTGCCGCGGGGGGAGGAAGCGGCCATGGCGCTCCGCGGCTGCGGCGCCTCCGAACCCCCCGAGCCGGGGCCTGCTGCAGGGACCCAGCAGCGCGCACGCTGGGCCCAGCCCCTGGCCGGTCGCGTCTGGGCTGCTGCCCAGCTGGTGCTATCCCCCGGCGGCCCCGGGGCGGAGGCATCGGCAGCCCAGCCCCGTTCGTTCCCCTGCGGGACGGGGGGGCTGGGGCCTGCTGCCCCCACTCCGGGGCCGCCGCGCGATAGCACCAGCTGGGCAGCAGCCCAGACGCGAGGGGCCAGGGGCTGGACCCAGCATACGCACTCGGGGGGTTCGGGGGCGCCAGAGCTGCAGCCGCGGAGCGCCATGGCCGCTTCCTCCCCCGCGGCAGTGGGAGCTGCAGCAGCGGCTGCTCCCGAGTCCCGCTGGCTGGGGGTGAGAACAGCCACCGCCTGGCCCCGCGGGCCGCCCCCCTCCTCGCCCTACCACCCAACTGAGTCCTGCCTGCAAGGGACCAGGCCGGACTCTCACTACCCCGGCCCCGCGCTTCCCCTGAGTCTCCCGGGCCTCCCTCCAGCGCTTGCGGAGGAAGGGTTTTTTTTTTTTTGGCCCCCCCCCCCGCCACGCCCCCCCCCCCGTCCCGATATTTGTCTTTGGTGATCTGGTCACCCTACTTACACCACTATCACTTACCGGACATACCAGAAGCGCATTCCAGCACTTCTTTTATTAGGACTGGAGCACTGCTTGACAGTAATATACATAATAATAATAGGCATCTTATTCTATTTTGTTTTCATTTATTTTACAGATTTGTAAAAGTAGTTGCGAGCCTGATCTCCAGAAGAGCTGAGCGCAAAGCAAGGGGAGTAGCTCTGAAAACCAGGCTGCTAGCACCGTTTGGGAACAAAATCCAAACACTTAGATAAATGTGTTTGGAAAGAATATACTTTGGCTCAAGAGTGATATGTAAAAACGTACAATCCATCTGATTTGCTTCAGATGCCACCACAACCATCTGCAATTGCATGCAGGAAACTCACACTTCTCAGTTGGATAAGAAACGTATGATCATGAAAAGATTTTAATTCCACATTAAATAATACAATCCTTGGTATGCTCTTTTTGCTATTCAACTTCATCTCCATGCCTGCATATGAAAAAATCTTGTACGCTGAGGCCCTCTGGGGTTTAAAGCTCAGTAACGCAAGGCTGAGACTTTTAGGGGAGAAAAAACATCATGTACAAACTTGTCTGACAAGCAGCCAATAAGAACAACGGGCTGGCACCAAATAAGGTTCACAGATGCTTCTTTTGGCATGCAATTGTGCAATATCTCTTAGCATACTATTTTCTACTGCTGCTGCCGTAACAAGGACACTGGCGCCATCTGCTTTTGCACTAGTACTCTGGCAGGATTAAACTATAATGAGGTGAAACCAAGATTGGAAAGCTTGGCACCTGCAAGTGCCTGATCCAAAGCCCACTGGAGTTAGTTCAGTGGTTTTCAAACTGTGGGTTGGGACCCCAAAGTGGGTCATGACCCCATTTTAATGGGGGCGTCAGGGCTGATATTAGACTTGCTGGGGTCCGGGGCTGAAGCCCAAGCTCCACTGCCCTGGGCCAAAGCCAAAGTCTGAGGGCTTCAGCCCTGGGTGTTGGGGCTCAGATTACAGGCCCCCTGCCTGGGGCTGAAGCCCTCGGGCTTCTGCTTTGGCCCCCTGCCATGGGCGGTGGGCTCAGGCTTTGGCTTTGGCCCCCCCTGCTGGGTGGTGGGACTCGGGCAGGTTCAGGCTTCAGTCCCCTCTCCTGGGGTCGTGTAGTAATTTTTCTTGTCAGAAGGGGGTTGCAATGCAATGAAGTTTGAGAACCCCTGGGCTAGTTGAAAGGATTGGCTTTAGGATCAAGTCCTTAGTTTCTCTCTTCTTACTTTGCCTAGGTTTTAATGTTTACTCTCACTTATTTTACCTTTTTATTTATTTACTACAACCAAGGAAGGAGCAAGACAGAGCTGTAACACTTTGCATGACATACAGACAAGCAACCAGAATCAAACAGTGGCACAGCTTTTAACCTTATGATGCTGGAGGGAGTTGTGATTATGATGTCATTGTCAACTTAAGGGACTTATATTCATCTGGGTTTACAGCTGCATCAGTAGTATCATTTTGTTCAAATTCAACTAATAGGATTTAGAGGCTAGTCAAATTGCTCATCACTGGATTCTGAGCCCAGATCAGAGGTATAGATTTGGAGGTTTGGTTCCAGCCAGTCTCTAGTAGAGATCTTGTACCAGTATCAATCCAATGGTCCAAGGGAATCATTTATTGAATTGAGAGACTACTGCCTCAGACCAGAAATTACTTACTTTTGGACACTGTTACTGAAAAGCTTGCATTCCTTGAGCAACTAAGTCAATGGGAGGTTTGGGTGCAAAGAAACAGCCATCCTAGCCATGGAGGGAAATATTTATGGCTCTGTAGCCTCTCCAGTATATACTGTTTTCAGTCCTTCTCCCACTGACCCCATCCCCATTTTTGGGCACTTTCCCCTTTATTCAGTATCTAAACCTTGAGGGTTCCCCTTCCCTTTATTTTGTGGCATTTAAGCAATAGATGCTATTAAGAATAAGTACATATTTCAAGCATAGATACTTTTGTAATTATTTAGTGACATTTCAGTTTCCATTTTAATTTGTGAACTGTTTGTCCTCTCCCTGTTTCACTAGTTTGTGATTTTTGATAATTCTCATTTCTTGGTACACCTTTGAGCTAACCTGCCACGTCACTCCATCTCCTGCCAATTGCCACCCTAATTACTCTTTTTCTGTTTATATTTTAATATGTCATTTTAAATACAGATTTTAGTTGCGTTTTAGTGCCCAAGAAATCAAGAGCTAGAGCCAAGCATAACAGGCAAGTATTGTGAAAACTCTCTGCCCACTTACTTGAATCTTGATTTGCAACACCCATGTTTATTCAAATCTCAGGCTTCTCTTGAGCATAGATCACCAGCTGTGCTAATATCTAAGGTGATTTATGATCTTGAGAACTTACCATTGGACATTAGGATGATTTTGCTGGAATAAACATTCAATTTATTACACTAAGTATGCTGTATGAAATGGGGACAGAATAACTGATACAAAATACTATCTGAAAAAAAGCAAAATATTGAAGTTCCACACAGACCTATCTCTCTAAAATCTGATAACTGTAGCTGACCTGTAAATTAAGTCATCAGTCCTGTAAACACTTATACACGTGTTTAACTTGACGTTAATGAGACTAGTCATATAGCACATAAAAAGTGTGATTGGGGCCTATCACTGTAATAAATCTAGCTGGTTCAAACTTCAATTGAAAACATTTTTGGGGGCAAAACATTTGGTGAAAAAGAAGTCCATTTTTTTCAACCAGTTCTAGTTGTAACTAGCTTCTCACTATAAAACTGTTTTTTGAAATTTCCTTTAACTTTGCCAAAATTAGAACTGGTTGACAAATCGTGGTAACATTTCATGGGGATATTTTTCCCCCCAAAACTTGTACTGAGATGCATAATTTTTTAAAACAATTAACTAGCTCTATAAACTAGTAGAAAAAATGTGAAATTTTCTTTGAAAAATGTCCAGTGGCTGTAGCCAAAATGAACCAATCTAACTGAAATTTCTCCTCTTCAGTAAGTTGGTTTTTTTTTTTTTTTTTGGTAATTATATTGTGGAAGGTTTGAGGGTAATTAGGCAATAGATCAGTCAGATCAGAAAGTTTGGAAAAAACAAAATCAGAAGAAAAATCTCCTACCTTTTTTATGCCAGGTCATAACAGGAAATCAGGCTTAGAAACTCTGGAGTTGGTATACTGTGTTGTCCTCCATGAGTTGAATCACTATTTTGGGAAAGTCTGATGAGTTTATTGTGGAATTATTCTTTACATTGTGGTCAAACACATGAGAAGTTCATGGGACTAAACAAAATGTCGGAAGTGACTTCCTTAAATGATGTACTGGAGCTGGCTGAAGATACAGGGTTGTAGTTATCCACAGCAGCAAGTTTCCAGTCCCTTGTGTCACACTACTGCCAGAGAAGAGACTGGGTGATGCCAGGCTACAAGATGATGTGTAAATGTGCTCAAATTTCTGAAATCATTTTTAATTTATGAAAATGATATCCATCCCTCAGGCATTGCCTGGGAATGTTTACATGTCACTCATCAGTGGCCCATGAAATGTCTATACCACACAACCTGATGGCACACAGACACATCATTTTAACCACCACTAGTGTAGACAATGTTGGTGGGGATGTCATTCTATTATGATGCACAAGAAAAAGTAGCAACTGGATACTGAGCGTCACAAAAATGCAGGGCTCTAAAGAATCATAGTACTTGTATCCAAGACTGGCCTTTGTTATCCTGTTAGATCTAGGAAAAGATCAGTTTCCTGCTAGGGTGACCAGATGTCCCGACTTTATTGGGACAGTCCCAATATTCGGGGCTTTGTCTTATATAGGCGGCTATAGCTCCCCACCCCCTGTCCCAATTTTTCACACTTGCTATCTGGTTACCCTAGTTCCTGCACTCATTCCCAGGATTACAGTCAGCAGAATTAAGAGAGTGTATGGGACCAAATGTAATTATCAAATGCAAAGAAAACTAAACTAAGCAAACACAGAAGCCCCAGACTAATAGCCTCACTCACTTCCCTAGGACAAACCAAACACCCTTGCCCCACCCCCTGCCCTGCCCCTTCCCTGAGGCCATGCCCCTGCCCTGCCCCTTCTCCGAGGCCCCGCCCTGCTCAATCCATCCCCCCTCCCTCCGTTACTCACTCTCCCCTACCCTCACTCACTTTCACCAGGCTGGGACAGGGGGTTGGGGTGCAGGCTCTGGGCTGGGGCCGCGGGGTTTAGAGTGTGGGAGGGGCTCCGGCCTGAGCTTGGGGCAGGGGGTTGGGGTGCAGGAGGGATTTCAGGGTGAGGGCTCTGGGAGGGAGTTTAGGTGCAGGAGTGGGCTTAGGCCTGGGGCATGAGGTTGGGGTGCAGGGTGTGGGCTCTGGGAGGGGGTGGGGCAGGGGGTTTGGGTACAGGAGGGGGTGCAGGCTCTGGGAGGGGGTTGGGGTGTGGGAGGGGGCTCAGGGCTGGGGCCAGGGGTTGGGGTGCGCGTCCAGGAGCGGCACGAAGTCAGGGCAGGCAGGGAGCCTGCCTTAGCCCCGCTGTGCCGCCGGACTGTTAGCAGCCGATCTCCCGGTTTGGCTGCAGGAGGATTGGCAACCCTAGACTGAGACTGAGATCGACTGTCAGGCGCTCCACGATCGATCAGTCAATCACGATCTACCGGCTGGTGACCACTGCACAGGAATCTGAGTCATAACCAAGCCAGGAGACCTATCCAGAAAGGGAGGGCAGGGGCATGACAAATGTGGAAATGAGAGGGGGAGTTCTAATGAAAGAGACACTGGTTGATTTCTATAGGAAGAGGACCAGGAGAAAACAGCATAATAAATTCTGAGGGAAGACAGAATGTTGAAGACAAGTGATCCACTATATCAAAGCCACTGGTGAAGTCAAGGAAGGAGCACAGGCCCTGAAACTTGGCTGAGAAGGTTGTTGTGGTCTTTAGTGGAATGAAGGGGCTAGAACCCAGTGTGGAAGGGATCTAGGAGTAAGTCAAAGGAAAGGATGTTGATGCAGCACTTGTAGCCAGACTTCCACTGAGATTAGAAGTAAAGGGGAGGAGAGATGGATGAGGTGAGGGGGTGTTTTTTAGGATGCAGGAATAAATGCCTGTTTATACATACAGGGAAAGCAGAAAGAGGACAGAGAGAGTTTCAAGGTGAGGGAATTGTGAGGGGAAAGTGGAGGAACTGGAAGTGGAGAATAAATGACTAACCTCAGGTCATCTATTCTCCACTTCCAATTCCTCCACTTTCCCCTTTGACCCACTCTTCTTCTGTTGTTCACCTTCCTTGCCCCTGCCCTCACAATTTCCTTGCCTTGAAACTCTCTGTCCTTACTGCTTTCCCTGTGTGTACAAACAGAAATTTATTCCCCCATCCTAAAAAACACCCCCTCACCCTGGTGACTGAAAGAAGGGATGTGGAAAAGGAAGGGATGAGAAGTGGAGGAACGTCTAATCTTGCCAATCTTCCTGCAGTCAACAGGAATCTGGATGGAGAGGGTGAGTGGTGGTGGTGGAGAGTTTAAGGAGGAAGTGAAAACTGGCAGACAAGTGTTGAGGTTTTGAGGTAGGAGAAATAGGACTGTTGGGTGAGAAAGATGACAGAACTGGAGGAGAAGAGGGCAATCTTATACACAAAAAATCTCCTAGGTCTCCATTTTGTTTTGAGGCAATCGGGCCAGAGGAATTGGATCTGAGGTGTAAGCCAGGGCTGGGATCTGGTAGGAACAAATGAGTTGAAAGTGGAAGAGATGGTAAAGTTAAGGGTATTGATGAGACTCAGTATTACCTCTCATTTGTTCTTCTCAGTGGTTTGTGTTGTCTTGTGGGGTTTTGTCAATGATTTGAGGAACATTTGAGTTTGGGTTGAAATGTTTACTCTGTTGTTCTGTAGCTGAGCATTGCTCAGACCTGCTGCTATGTGGGAATGGAATGTGTTATCAGGTTTTTCATTTTTGGTACACAGAGTGCCTGCTGCTTTAGTTGACACAGCACCAGGAGCTGAGTGCCCTTTTTCATATCTTGATAGCCAAAGAGAAATTGCCTTACAGTCTTCATGAGAGTTCCTAATTTTTGCAGAACTGCAAATATGGGATTTTTGTTGGGATTTTGTCCCATTCATGAAGTTTGCAGTTAGAGTTTGGCTACAGATTTTGCTCCTGTATAGAATTCTGAGTAATGTTAGGCTACCAAGTATTTTAGGAGTCAAATTTATGTGTGTACAGGGGAGGAAGGAGAGGGCACACACAGCCCACCACACTCTTTCCTGAACTGTATGTTTGCCCTTTTGAAGTTTTGTGATGCAGTATTGCCCACTTCAAGCATTCAAAAAGCATGAATCTGCCCCCCCCCATCATGAGATCATCTTAAAATGAGATTTAAAAAAAATAACAAAAATTGGGTTCTTTACATTAACCATCTGGCTTTTGAGTCTTTTGGGGTCACGTTTTCTCTGCAACCAGAGGAGGTAAAAATTACTTTTAAAAAAATGAAAACTGAGAATCCGTTACAATCACGATTCCAGGAACTGATGCTTCAAGAAAAACAACAAGTATCACAGAAGTCTCCATGAAACTGCAATTTAACAAGACTGGTGATGCCAGGTTGAGAAGGGAGTAGTTTGCAACATGTTCTAGAACTTCTACCTGGAATTTAAAATTTTAATTAGTTTAGGAATATTTGGGGCTTGTTGTGCAGCTCTGAATCCCACCACTATCCCAGACTGCATCAGAGAGGGTATAGAGGCCTGATTCTCTCCTCCTTGCATTTTTTGGGGGGGAAGGGTGGGGAGCAGGTACCACTGATTCCCCAATTCCCTGCATCCTGGGCAAGGGAGTATAGCTCTGATTCCCCTCCCTTACATCCTAAGGGCAAGGGTTGGGGAGGTGGAAGGATTGTTTAGCTGATTCCCACCTACTTGTACACTGGTGGCAACCCTGATTCCCCCCCACTCCCCGCTCCTTGGGGGCGGAGCCAGAGCTCTGACCCCACCCTGGGGACTGGCTAGAGCCCCAGCCTGACCCCATCCCCTCCCTGCACCTCGGGGGCGGGGCCTAAAGCCCTGATTCCGTCTCCCTGCTGCTGGGAAGAGGTGGAGCCAATAGAACCCGAGTCACGTGTTGTTGATGACACGTGTCCCACGCACGGGGGAATGTGACGTTAGCCAGGAAGTGACGCATGAAGGTGGTGACGTGTACGAGGTCATATAAGACGTTGGTTCGGCGCAGTCGTAGGCTGGGGGGGGCCGGAAGTGGTCAGGGGGGAGTTGCAGCTGGAGTGAAGCCTTCTCAGCTGGGCGGTCTGGGGCCCGTCTCGCCGCCGGCCCATCGCCTCCCGGAGCCGCAGAGCGGAGCCAGCCGCGGGCAGACATGGATTTCCGGGAGATCCTGATGGTGGCGTCTGAGCAGCAGGGGCTGAGCGCGGTGTCGGTGAGAGCCCGGGGCGGGGGGCGGGCGCTGGTGAAGGGGTGGGGGGCGCTGAGAAGGAAAAGGCCGGGGGGGGCTTTCGTGAGAGCTGGGGGGACCTGAGCTGGTAGATGGGGCGAGTCGGGGAGGGGGTGCGGGGGGCCACGGGCTGGGCCGGGCCGGGTCACTGCAGCCAGGAGTCCGTTGTCAATTCCCTGGAGCAGCGCGGCGGGCGCCTTTCCAGCCGCGGCTCTCAGCGCTGTGGGAGCGGAGTGGGCTTGTCCTCGGCCTGCTCCGTCCAGCGGCCCGAAATGAGACGCGTATTCCGGTGAAATGTTTGCAGGGAGCTGCAGTTACTGGGGTCCAGGTGGGATCCTCCTTTTCGCTTGCGTTTAAAATACAGTTGACGTTTGTTTCCCGTGTGGGACTAAGAGGCAGAAAGACCGTCCGGGAGCAGCGCACTTCCTAAGCAGCCCCGTAGATCTTTTCTAGCTTTGATCGCTGTGAAATGAAGGAGGCAGCTGTGGCAGGTGGAAGACTGCAGTGTGCTGGGATTAATTTCTTTTTTTCTGGGTAAAACATTTAAAACAAATTTAACGTCCGTCTTTGTTCGCTTTTACAACAAACGGAATAAAATCAGTTTTATGTGGAATTAATGTAGATTTGTGTATAAAATGAGCCAATTAATTGGTACGTGTGAAATCTGAAAGCAGGTAAGGGCAAGTGGCCTGGTGGTAGTACTGTGTTAGGTGGTCTGGATTCCCTGCTCCTGTCTCTGCTACCCTTGACTGGCAAGGGCTGAAATTACTTCTAACACAGTGTACCTGTTGGGGGGGGGGGGGGGGGGACAAGGAACTTTCCTCATTTTTCAGCAGTGATCACTCCAGCTAGCTAAGGAAATTTACTGTTGCTAAAGACTGTCGTGGTCTTGTCCATTCTTCAGTCAGAGCTTTGAGGTTCTCTTTCCCTGGTAACATTTGATATCTTCACTTATCTTGGTGTAGATCTTGGGGTAGGGTGGAGGCATTTGTTTTTGGTATTAGTGATGAATCAGCAATTGCAAGAAAAACAGAACCTTTAACTTTTGTCTTGACAGGTAATTCATTTGCCTGTATGTTGTATTCTATCCCTAACACTTGATCTGTTTCTGTCTTGTAGTAGTTGGGTGTCTTGCACCTTTAAAATTACACGTCTACTCAGTTTTCTCCTGCAGTTTTAATGGAGTACTTGTATTTGCTTTCTATCCTAAATAGTTGCATGTTGTTACTATGCATTGTTGAAATGGCTCTCATGTTCCATATCAGAGGTTTTATACTATTCAAGGGCCCAGTCCTTCTCCTGTTGCTTTGAATGGGTGTTTAGCCATAGCCGTTGTCTTCAAAGAAAGCCGGATCAGCAGGATTTACTTGCATGATTAACTTAATTGCAGAGTGAAAAAGTGCATTTCAGGTGTACAGGAGTTGAGGCTTCCTTGTCTCCCTGCACTGATATAAGTGAAATTAGTGCAACTTCTGCTTGTAGGCAAGGCCATCTGTGTAGTGTGGAGAGCCTTAGGAAGGGTTGCTGTTCTCAGTGAGGTGTGCAGTGGGAACTCTGCTGTGTGGTCTTTTAGGTGCAGTTGCTAAGGTATAGGAGAGGCTATTTCTTGTGGGCTTCTGAAGATAGTAGACATCTAAGGCACCCCTACCTGCTGTTGACTTCAAATGTAAGGGACAATGTAGTTTAGTGGGGTCTAGCAGAATAATTCCAGATTATAGAATTTACACATGCTATTGTCAGTTCTTTGCAAACCAGCAGGACAGTTAAGAACATTTTTTTCTTTTTTTCTTTTAGAAAAACGTAAGAAATTATGTGACATGAAGTTGTACAACTAAGGACTCTCACTATGCACTATGGAAAGTCAATTAAGTTATGGTTTCATATGCTAGGTAACGCTCCCCCGTCTGTGTATTCTCTGCAGTATCATCTTTAATGATCACATCACTGTATGCAATTTAATACATTTTTCTATAACCTTAGATACACAGTAATACAAGATGATGTTTGTGTATGTCTGAGTTTATGAAAGCCATTTGTATGAAAGGTATACAATAAACCATACTTTTGCATCATACATCATGTTAAATGTACCATACAGAGTAATTAGGAAAACTTCCTGGCATATAAACGCCACAAATTCACAGCTAGATTAGCGTCTTTCTTAACTGACTTATTCCCTGAATTTTACTCAAGCAAGGCTTATTTACTATAAATAAGTTTTTAGTACTTGAGTGTTAATGAAGACAATATGTTCCACTTCATGACAATGGAAAAAAAACAGGATGCTGTGGATATGCATCTGATTTGTAGAAAAGTATATTTGTATTTTTTAGAACTAGTATGCGGTCTTTAAGTTAGACTGTATTGTAGTGCATGCTCATTAGAGTCATAGATAAAGTGTGCAACTTCACTGTAGCCTTTTCCTGACTTCTGCTGCTTTAACCTTAATGTTCTTGCAACATAGTATTTTGGGTGGAATAAAGTCATTGGCAATGAGATTTTTAAAACTGGAAAACCAAAGCAGGTTGCTCAGTGTTATCACAGAGGCTTGGTCTACACAACCCCTCTAATTCGAACTAAGGTACGCAACTTCAGCTACGTGAATAACGTAGCTGAAGTTCGAAGTACCTTAGTTCGAATTAGTTCGAACTTACCTTGGTCCACACGCGGCAGGCAGGCTCCCCCGTCGACTCCGCGGTACTCCTCTCGGCGAGCTGGAGTACCGCAGTCGACGGCGAGCACTTCCGGGTTCGACTTATCACGTCCAGACTAGACGCGATAAGTCGAACCCAGAAGTTCGATTTCCAGCCGTCGAACTACCGGGTAAGTGTAGCCAAGGCCAGAGAGTGCAGAAAGGCTGGGTATTTGAGAAGTTCAATTTAAGGGCACTGGAAAGCTTGCTCTGCAGTCTTTCCCATCTATGTATCATTCATTGGCTTCAAGACTTGAGGGCTCTGGGGATGAGGGACTTGGGGTACAAGAGGGGGATCTGGGCTGGGATTGAGGGGTTCGGAGGGCAGGAGGAGGATCAGGGCTGTGGCAGGGGATTGGGGCACGGGGGGGGGCTCAGGGGTACAGGCTCCGCGTGACGCTTACCGCAAGCAGCTCCTGGAAGCATGTTCCCCCTCCTGCTCCGAGGCTTGGCCAGGCAGCTCTGTGCGTTGCCCCATCTGCAGGTGCCACCCCTGCAGCTCCCATTGGCCGGGAACTGCGGCCAATGGGAGCTGCAGGGGCGGTGCCTGCGGATGGGGTGGTGCGCAGAGCCACCTGGCCAAGCCTCCATGTACTACGTAGGAGCCGGAGGGGGGTCGAACTGGAGGGGGGGATCTTGCCGGCTTCTTCCTGGGAGCCGTGCGGAGCAGAGCAAATCCCTGACCCCACTCCCCGGCGGGAGCTCAGGGCCGGATTAAATGGTCTGACAGGCTGGATGTGGCCCGCGGGCCAAGTTTGCCCACCCCTGATCTAGAGCCTCTGAATCCCAGACTTTTGAACTCCAGGCAACAATTCAGAGAGGAGGGGCTGTAATTGAGTCTAGCATAGAGACAGCTTGGCCCCAATCTGGACCATAAATGGTTATTTTAAGAGGAGCAATTAAGGTGGAGTGGGAATGGTGAGGTTGGGCGGGCAGCCTGCCTTGGAACTGGAACAAAAACACTACTTTCAAGTTCATCAGCCAGAACGTTTGATCAATCATTCAACATCCTTTTCTGGGTGCATAACTGGTGTTGGTTCTACCTATATGTTTGAATTTAAATATGCTTTTAGTAGAAAAGGTTTATAATTGCTTCATCCTATTAAGTCTCTAAGGAGTTGCCCTTTGCTAGAAGCCAAAGTGGTGTTCTCCATCATTTATTTATATAAAAGGTTATCTCTGTGAAAGTTCACTACATTTGTCATTATCAAAAGAAAATTTTTTTTCAAAAGAAATTAAGCGCTTTTGTCAATAATGTTTAGTTAAAAACAGTGATAGTATAACAAATTACAACTCCTGTTTGCCAACTGATGCTGCTACATGACTGGAGATTAGGTGGTCATCAAAAGCTTCAGTGGCACAATAAGATTGCCAAAGACAGTCATACTGAACTAGGGTGACCAGATGACAAAGATGAAATATGGGGGGGCGGAACCAAAAAAAAAAAAAGCTGGAGCGGAGGCCCCTCCCTCCCCCCCCGGCTAGGTGGCAGTGGCACAGACCTGTCTCCACCCAACTCTTGGCTCTGACCCCCGATACCTCCCAGCTTCTCGCTCCCGGGCCCAGCCTGGGCTCTGAGCTGTGCAGCCGAGCCGCGCTCCAGGCCCCTCCTGCAGCTCCCGGGCTCCGTTGCCCCAGCCCTGCAGCAGAGGCTGCTCCGTTCCGCCCCGCCTGGGACACTCGCCCCCGCAGCCCCGGGTAGCTCCTCTCCGGCCATGGGGAGCTCGGGACCCACCTGGACAGGGGGCGAACCAGGCAGCCGGCCCGGCCCTCCTGGCAGGAGCGTGTCCGCCCCACACGTGTCTCCACCCACCTGGGCCCTGCCCGCTCTGTGCTGCCCCCAGACCCACTGCGCTGCCCCAGGGGCTGCAGGGCTGGAACAGCCTCTGTGCTGTGCTCCTGGCCATGGCCCGTGTGCAAACCTGGGAGGGAGGGGGAATGCCGCGTGCTTGGTAAAGAGGCGGGGATTTGGGGAGGGATCCAATGGGGGAAAGATGGGGCGGAGTCGGGGCGGGGGGGGCAAGAGCCCATCCGGGCTCCGCCTGTGTGCCGGAGCGGAGGGCAAAATTGCTTGTTTGTCCCGTGTCCCGACCAAACATCAGTCGGGACGCGGTACAAACAAGCAAATATCGGGACAGTCCCGATAAAATCGGGACGTTTGGTCACCCTAGACTGAACATCCAGCCAGACTGTCTTAAGGACTTAGCTAGAGATCAATTGGAGTGGTACTTGAGCTGCAAGCAGGCTGTCCCCCTTTGGAATTTGCATGCATGATGATGATGGTGAATGATAGTATTGCATCATGTCCCAGTAAAATCGTATACCTGTTCATCTCCCCATAGAAAACCAAGTTCAGAAATAATAAAAAGTGTTATAAGTAGTGGTTTAATTCAGAGAGTATTCCCAGTACAAGGTAAGAAGGGGAATGTTGGCTTTTTTAAAGAAAACTCCTTGTAAAGTTATCAGTAAATACAACCATGAGTATATACATCTGGGTAGTGAGTTTATTAGGCAGATGTTGCCAAAGGTTTCCATAGCAGCTACAGAAAAGTGATATGCCCCTTGTGGTGCAGCTGCAAGCACATTTTTACCTGTGTGTTGTAGATATTATGCTGTACAGTGGTTTCAGTATTATATATTCAGTATTCAGCTCCAGCACAGGTTTCTAGTGTGAGCTTGGGCAGGTCACTTAGGCCCAGATCCTCGAAAGTATTTAGGTGCTTAACTTCCATCAATGCCAATGGAAGTTAGGAACCTAAATACCTTTCAGGATTTGAGCATTAGTACCTTGATCATGTACCATATTAATCAATGAGAGTTTTACCATTGACTTCAATGGGTGCAGGATTAAACTCTTGTCTCCATTTCCCCATTTGTGATAAGTGGAGACTTCTCTACTTCACAGGAGTGTTCTTTGGCTTAATGGAGATAAAGTACTTTGAGATATTTGGATGGAAGATACTATAAAAGTGCAAAATATTGTACATGCAAAATAAAATTACAAACATTTTAACACACCCTTTGAGAATTGTTACAACCAAAATCACCCCTTTATCTAGTTCTGTTCTCTGACTGCTGCGAGGAACCTCTCATCAGTAACTGAAATGCTTAGGTTTTCAACCTTTTTTAATTTGCAGACCCCTAAAAAATTTCAAATGTAGATGTGGACCCCTTTGAAATCTTAGACCTAGTCTGTGGAGCCCCCAGGTTGAAAACCATTGTTCTATGGTAATGAAAACCTTTCACGAACCCCTTAGACATAGTCTTCAGACCCCAGATTGAAATCCACTGACAAGGGAGATCTCTTCTACTTCTGGTGAAGGGCCAATCCTTATTATAGAGAATTTATAAAACACAGCAATTAGAAACCTGAAAGAGAATAGGACTTAAATCTCATGGAGGTCACCCAAAACTGAAACAACTTTCCTCCAGACCTGCACTGATTGAAGAGGTTATTTTATGGTAAACCACACTTAGATATGTGGTAAGTGAGTAAACTGAACCATGTGGACTAATGCGGATGGATTTAAATGGCTGCAGTGCAAGTTGAATGCTGAAGAAGTAGCCTCCAACAAAATTTGCAGACACATGGATATCAGTAACATGGTTTATATTGCATCATTATAAAAGCCCCTTCCCTATAAAATTTCTTTCTATGGCTGAGAAGTAGCACCAATGCACAAACAGCTATGAACAGGTCAAGCCAACAGAGCTTATAACCCAAAGTGTATACTTGAAAAAGGTTACGAGCAGCTGAAGACTCAAAAGACCTACTGGTGCTCATTGGAATGTGTATTACCTCCTCTCCTGGGCAGTGGAAACTTTGGGCATGTTATTTCTGCATATGAAATACGAAGATGGGACATGATGTAGAGTAAAAACATGACACGCCTACCCGCAGTCAGTCCACACTTAGCGCTGGTCTACGCTAGGGGCAGGGATCGACTTAAGATATGCAACTTCAGCTACGAGAATAGCGTAGCTGAAGTCAACGTGTTTAGGTTGACTTACCGCAGCGTCTTCATGGCGCTGAGTCAACTGCTGCCACTCCCCCGTCGACTCCGCTTGCACCTCTCGCCACGGTGGAGTACCGGAGTCGACAGACGAGCACTCGGGGATCGATTTATCGCATCTAGACTAGACGCGATAAATCGACCCCGATAGATCGTTACCTGCTGATCTGGTGGGTAGTGTAGACCTGCCCATACATGGGTTCATATAACTGTGTCTCACTCATAAACCAGAGCCTAGAAATACCATCCTACTAGACCAGTGGTTCTTAACCTGGGGTGCGAGATGCCCTTTCTGGGGGGTGTGAGACATGCCAGATTTTTTTAGAAGGTAAATCATTGAAAACACAAATTAAGCACAGGCGCGTAAGTACAACTACTTTGTTTCATCAAACCTATGTATTTATTAACATGATACATTTTTTTAATGATTACTGTAATATACAAACAAAAATATATCTAGGTTTAAAGAACTGACCTACTTCAACGATTTTTGATAAGGGGTGCGAGAACATATTTTGATTTTTGATAAGGGGTGCGAGAACATATTTTGAGAACCAAAGGGGTGCAGGCTGCAGTAAAGGTTCAGAATCTATAAGAACTGTATTAGACCAACTTCCATATGATAATGGGCAAGCCATAGGACGTGATATAAAATGGTGGTCTGGACTGAAGATTTTTTTTTTTATTCTGAGCTTGATTTGCTTTCATAACTGAGATCTAGGGTCCGGCAGAGTTTGTGACCAAAATGTATGTAATATATGGAGATATGCCTATCTCATAGAACTGGAAGGGACCCTGAAAGGTCGAGTCCAGCCCCCTGCCTTCACTAGCAGAGCCAAGTACTGATTTTTGCCCCAGATCCATAAGTGGCCGCTTCAAGGATTGAACTCACAACTGTGGGTTTAGCAGGCTAATGCTCAAACCACTGATCTATCCCTCCCCCCATCTGACTTTTCATTTTTTTTTAAATTAATCTCTATTGCTATGTAAAAGACATAATCAAGGGAAATGACTATATGGAGGGAACAGTGAAACTTGCTATTGATAAATGTCAAATGCATAAACAGAAAAATATTTTTTGTGATCATTTTTGGCTACCGTAATCTTGGGTTTTATGAAAATAACATGTATAAAATGTTCAGACTGATTTTTTTAGTTGACCCTGTAAGCAAAGACATGCAAGACTCTGTTCAAGGAAATTTTCCAAATGAACATCAACTTTGAGGTTTTTGAATAGTTTATCTCAGTGGTTCTCAGCCATGAATACGCATACCCCTGGGGGTACACATAGGTTTTCCAGGGGGTACATCAACTCATCTAGATCAGTGGTTTTCAAACTTTTTTTCTGGCGACCCAGTTGAAGAAAATTGTTGATGTCCATGACCAAATGGACCTGAGGATGAGAAGTTTGGGGTGAGGGAGGGGCTGAGGGCTGGGGCAGGGGGTTGGGGGTGGGGGGGTGAGGGCTGCGGGGTGGGGCTGGGAATGAGGGCTTCAGGGTGAGGGAGGAGGTCAGGGCTCTGGGGTGGGCTGGGGATAAGGGGTTTGAGCTGCAGGAGGGGGCTCCAGGTTTGGGGGGGGGCTCAGGGCTGTGGCAGGGGGTTGAGGTGTAGGAGGGGGTCAGGACTCTGGGGTGGGGGTTGCAGGCTCTGGGGTGGGGCCGGGGATGAGGGGTTTGGGGTGCAGGAAGGGGCTCGGCTAGGGCAGGGGATTGGGGCACGGGCTTACCTCTGGTGGCTCCTGGTCAGCGGCACAGCAGGGGTGCTAAGGCAGGCTTCCTGCCTGTCCTGGCACCACGGACCGCACTGTGCTGGTTCCTGGCCAATGGGAGTGTGGAGCCAGTGCTCGGGCGGGGGTAGCATGCCTGGGAGCCGGACCTGCTGCTGGCTGTTTCCAGGGCACGGTGCGGTATTGGAACAGGTAGGGACTAGCCTGCCTTAGCCGGGCAGCACCACGACAGGACTTTTAATGGCCCAATTGGCAGTGCTGACCAAAGCCGCTGCGAACCAGTCCCTTCCATTCCACAACCCAGTTCTGGGTCGTGACTCACGATTTGAAAACCACCAATCTAGATATTTGTCTAGTTTTACAACAGGCTACGTAAAAAGCACTAGCGAAGTGAGTACAAACTAAAATTTCATGCAGATAATGACTTGTTTATACTGCTCTGTATACTAGACATTGAAATGTAATGGTATAACGCGACCCGATATAACACAAATTCGGATATAACGCGGTAAAGCAGTGCTCTGGGGGGGCGGGGGGGCGCACTCTGGTGGATCAAAGCAAGTTCAATATAACGCAGTTTCACCTATAATGCGGTAAGATTTTTTGGCTCCCGAGGACAGCGTTATATTGAGGTAGAGGTGTACAATATTTATATTCCAATTTTTATTTTACAATTATATGGTAAAAATGAGAAAGAAAGCAGTTTTTCAGTAATAGCATGCTGTGACACTTTTGTATTTTTATGTGTGATTTTGTAAACAAGTAGATTTTAAGTGAGGTGGAACTTGGGAATACGCAAGACAAGTCAGACTCCTGGAAGGGATACAGTAGTCTGGAAAGATTGAGAGCCACTGGTTTACCTTATTGGTCTGAGTAGTGCTCAAATTGCTTTTTTGTTTTTTTCAGTTTTAAACATTGTTTTTAGCTATTCCAATTGTATTTTATCCTTCATGTTTTCTATGATTATGGTTGAGAGATTACAACTATTTTTAAAAATTAATAAACTTGTGCTACTAACACCTTAAATTAATAACTAGGAGTAATTTTTGAAACTTTTCACTCTTCTTCTATCTTGTTTACCTTTTGCATTTCATTCATCTTGTTCAGCCAAAATAGACTGTTTCTGGTTTTCAGAATGCCACTGTTGAGTTGGAGACAGTGCAAGGGAATGGTTAAAATGAAACAAACCATTCATTCTAATTTTTTCAAGTTATGAAACATTTCTATTAATATTGGATTTTGTAATAATTTTAATAAAGCTAAGTTTTCAGCCTGAACTACCTGACTCTTTAGTATCAGCACCAGAGGACTTGTCCCTGAATCAAGATCTTATAGTTTGCTTTATAGAAATAAGGTGCTGTTAAGAAGGTAATTTAAAACCAAAAAAAGTTTTGGCCATAATCATTAAGCAGCCATATTTGAGTTGCAACTTTGACACTTCTAGCTCCTGCTAGCCAAGGCATTTTAATACTTTCACCAGAATCACCAATATGATAGTCTAACATTTATTACTTGTCATCCACCAGGTTAAGCCCAGTAGATCCCAGATCTTTAGTTTTTTAAATAAATCAGTTTTTTTTCCAGCATAGAGAAAATTCTGCTGGTTTGATGGTCTAGTTGTAGCTCAGAATGGTATGCAGAGTGCTTAACCGTGGGACTCCAGTTCGGTCACTCATTCCTGGGCAAAGAAAGTCTGAAAACACTTAGTCCTTGAGCAGCTCCTCTGCTTCCTTCTGGAACACAATGAGCCAATTTCAGAGGGAGCCACATGCAGCTTGCCTGTGGCTGGTAGGGGTTGGTTGGCTGTGGGCAAAATTCAGGGAGGATGAGGTAAAAATTAGCATCCTCTGAGCATGGAAGAGCCTCGGAGGAGGATGGTGGGGAAGAGAATATCTTCTAACAATAAAGCTCATTAGTGGGATGAATAATTTTTTCAATACTTTAAGGCACACAATGTACAGTTGAGGAAAGGCGCTTCCAACGCCCAGAGGATGAGCCTCGAAAACGTATCTTGTATTTTGTGAGAAAGCAAAGCCAGTGTGGTACATTTCAGCAATATTTAGCCATGGAGCTGCTATCAGTTGCTACCCTGAGAGATAATCAGTTTTTACAGTTTGAGAAGCACACTGTTCCAGAATAGCTTGACCTGCTCTTTTCTAAAGGCTGTTTTTCCATTCCTTTGACAAACTTTCTGATAACTGTGTGAAACTTGATTGGTGTAGCTGCTGCTTACTTGATAAAAAGTAGAATGTTCATGCGTATCTTGTCGGTTATTCCAGGAAACTGATGTTGGAGTAGCTCACAGTTTAGAGTAATCATTGTGTGGATGGTTCTGGAACAGCTTTGTGCTTCAGACCAACTGTTCATTTTTTAAATAGAGCTAAACTTATAAACCTGTTCTGGTTACTCATTTCACAGTGCTTACAAACCGAGTTTGAAGAAAATACTTTTTGGAAAGAACTAGTGATTCATAACATGAGAAATACTGTAAATAATTTGAGCAGTGTTTGGTAGCTGCATCTTCAAGATCAAATAGAAATGACATTTAGAAAGCTTCTTTGACTGGGAAAGACTCATTTTAAAAATATTACTATATACCCTTGTACAAGTTCACACACAAATGGTGTTGAGAGGGATTGCTTGTAATGCTACTTATTCACCAGAAAGCAGTGTATTTTGCTGCATTATAATACAGTGCTCAAAAATGCTTCTCTAACACTTAATTTCTTTATAAGCCTTTCTAATGTGATAGATCATTCTGCATTTGGCCCTGCTATATGTAAACCATTTTTTGCCAAGAGGTCCTCTTGTACAAAACTCTTAAACAAAATTTCTATTTTGTACATTCATTATTTTTTAAAATCATTTGTAGAAATTGAATGATAAATTTTCAAATGTAAATGTACTGTTGGTGAAATGTGTTATCAGCTTTAGGAATGAAATCATCCACAGAGCAAGAATATAACCGGTAGTAGCAGTGCAAGGTTCTCTAAACTGCTCACCAGTGTGTGTCAACCTTGTTCTGGAAGGATCTCTTCTAAGAATGAGAGGGTAGTTCAGTCTTTGTCCTTTCAGTCTTAGGTCTAACATCTGAAACTGTTAACAAAAAGCTCAGTCTTGATGATGTGTAAATACATCTCTACCCCGATATAACGCGACCTGATATAATGGGTTAACATATAGCGCGGTAACCCCGGGGCTCCAGCAGCGGGGCTTGGGTGGCGATTTAAAGGGCCCGGGGCTCTTTAAATCACCACTGGAGCCCTGCCGCTGCTACCCCGATATAATGGGGTTTCACCTATAACGCAGTACGGATTTTTGTCTCCCTACAACCACGTTATATCGGGATAGAGGTGTATCTGTCCAATAAGAGCTGGACTGAACGTGCCAACATTTCCCATAGACCTCTGAAGAATTGTTATATGGCAGTATTTTCACCCACTACAAACATGGGTTGGATTTGAACCAAAAACCCAGATGTGGAAAACTTCATATCCCAATTCAGATCCCCTGAACTGTTTAGTTCCCCGGACATTTTATTTTGTACCCAATAGGAAAGTTGAACTAACAACAAAACTGCTATTGGTGCCTTTTGAATGAAGGGCCTGACCCTGGAAATCTTTACTGTCTCTAGTTGTTATTACTAGGGTTACCATACGTCCGGATTTTCCCGGACATGTCCGGGTCAGCCGGGCCCGCGGGGACCCCGGCCGGCGGGGAGCCGGGTCAGCCGGGCCCGCGGGGACCCCGGCCGGCGGGGAGCCGGGTCAGCCGGGCCCGCGGGGAGCCCGGCCGGCGGGGAGCCGGGTCAGCCGGGCCCGCGGGGAGCCGGGTCAGTCGGGCCGGCGGGGAGCCCGGCCGGCGGGGAGCCGGGTCAGTCGGGCCGGCGGGGACCCCGGCCGGTGGGGAGCCGGGTCAGCCGGGCCGGCGGGGAGCCGGGCCCGCGGGGCCGGGAGCCCCTGGCAGTGCTGGGCGGGCCAGGGGTGGTCGGCCGGGGCCGGCACCCCAGGGCCCGAGCTGACCCAGGCTGGAAACGCCGGGGGGCCAGCCTGGGCCGCGCCTCCTCCCCCCACACCCCCCTTACCTGCTTCAGGCTTCCCGCGAATCAAATATTCGCGGGAAGCAGGGGAGGGGGCGGAGACTTTGGGGAGGGGGCGGGGTTGGGCGGGGCTGGGGGCGGGGCCGTGGGCCGTGGAGTGTCCTCCATTTGGAGGCACAAAATATGGTAACCCTAGTTATTACTAAGATGATTAGTCCCACTGATTTCAATTGCAAGTGCAAAGGATTGTTGTTTGTGTGAGTTAAGAACTACTCAAAGGAGTAAGGGGTTTGCAAGAAGTCCTCAGATTGTGAAGATACATTTTGTCAGTAGATACATTCAGGTTGTAGAAAGCTCGTAAACTTGATGCTGAATGTCAAGTTTTGCTACTGAAATGAGATTGTGGTTTTTTTTAGTTTTGCTTTAGCAATTTTAGGAATTACTAAAAGGCAACTTTTAAACAGCTGCTACAGGAGCCTTGCAGCTGGTGTTCTAAGAACCAGTTTTGGCTTAGCGCACTGGTTCTTAGAAATAATCTTCTGAACCTTGAATCTTAGTAAACATATTTGTTTTAACACTCGCTCATATTTTTATATAAAACACTCAAAGCATTTGTGTTGGTATGTTGCAGTCTTCATCAGAAATTAGAGATAAAAAACTCCACCTGGACATGTATTTAAACTGGTTAGCAGTGTAATTTTACACATACTTTTCTTCCTCCTAGATCTTTGGGTTCTCCCGGCTGCTTTTGGATTTAACTAATTTCCCCTATTTCAGTTATCTTATCCATTGTCACCTTTGTTTCCTTCTCTAACCCTTTTTAGTTTGAAATGTGTCTTTTATATAAGGGAAGAAGTTCCAGTAATCCCCTAGTCTCTCCTTTTTACCTCTTCCACACCTTGCAAGTTCTGTGTGATACTAACCACATAAGCCTTGAACTGAAATAACATCAGTTTCACACCTTTAATTATGTCAGAGCAAATCTTTGTGTGGACACACATTTTGGATTAAGAGTATCCTATTTAGATGTAATGTAAATTGATTTTTTACCAAATGAAATTACATCCAAAGAAATTACTCTTAATCTGACATTAGGGTCCACACACAGACTTGCATCAAAAATAACTAATAGTATAAAATAGAGCCAATGTAGTTATATTGATTCCAGTTTGTATGCAGGCAGACAAGGAAGGCCAGATGAAGCCTGTAAACTCTTTCGATCTGGAAAGGGGGAGTCATCCAAGAGTGAGGTGTATTACCTCACTCTCCAGACAAAGGCTCATGTGTTGTGTGTGGTACTCCTTTCCCCTACTGGGCCAGAGAGCGTAGAGCTGCATCTGGGTCCATTCTAATGGCTGTTTCTACTAGACCACTGGTGTAGATATTGCACATGTTGTCAATCTCCCCTCCTTTTCTCCCTTTTTTTTCCTCTTAATACCTTCTGATTTTCTTCTGTCCTCTCTTTTGGTCCATTTCCTCCTTTCTGGTTCCTTGTCCATTTTATGCCCAGAATGGCTCCTTTGCCACGGCCTTTGTACATAGGGCCTGTTCCTGTGCAATGCTGGGCCGCCTCATTTCTTGTTGAACTCTGTTGCTTAATGAATATTGCCTTTCATTGTTAACATATTTAAAGCCAGATAAATCCCTATTACTAAGGCTTTGTCTACACTAGCACTTTTGTCAGCAAAACTTTTGTCGGTCAGGGGTCTGAAAAAACACACCCGTGATTGATGTACATTTCACCGACAAAAGCACCAGCGTGACCAGCGCGATGTTGGCAGGCGAGCGACTCCTGCCGACATAGCTACCGTTGTTCATTGGGGGTGGTTTAATTATGCCAGCAGAAGAGAGGCCGCGTAAGAGACTTTACAGCAGCGCAGGTGCAGTGGTACAGCTGTCCGTAGTGTAGGCAGCCTAATTTCTCATTGATTGTGATTTTCCCATTTAGTAAAAACAGCTATATATATTAAAACCTTTGTTTTCTTCTGATCGATTTGCTTTCTCTTTGCAGAAAAGATACAGTTTGGCAGTAGGCCCTCCCAAAAAAGATCCAAAAGTCAAGGGCGTCCATTCTGCAGCAGTGCAAGCTTTTCTGAGACGGAAAGAAGAAGAAAGTAGGGGGAAAGGTACCTGTTCAAGTTATTCTGAGTATTCCCTACTGGAGAAGAACTTCTTCAGTGACTCTCTTTGGGACATTTTTACCCTACTCCTTACGTGCCTTTGAATATAATTGTTATAGATCCCCACTCTTTGGAATGTCCTTACATAATTGCTGCGGAGTCAGAACCCACTGTAGAGCAATGATCCTCAGAGTTGCGCGCATTCTCCTTTGTGAATCCAAATGTTTGCTCAGCAGCACTTCTGCACTCGCTATCAAAGCAGCCAGAAAGGACTAATAGCATGAACCAGGAGCGGGCACAAGGAATTGTTCTGAACTTTTGTACAGCTTTTAATATTGAAAAAAATGTATTTAACAGAGTCTGAAAGTGACAAAAAGCCAGGATTCTTGTCTTTATATCACAACATTGTGCCTTTAAAAATTAGATATGCTAACCTCATCTGGATTAATTTTAAATCTTTTGGCTATAGACTTTATTCAAACCATTGGTGTTTTAAAGTTGTGTGTATGTTCCCTATAGTTGTTGTTGTTCAGACTGAACTGTAGCCATGTTCTTCATAATATTTACTTAATCCCTCTGGAATTGTTCATCTCCAGAAATTTAGATTAGACGTGACTGAAAAATCTTTTCCTGATATTCTTTTACAGAACTAGAGGCAAAAAGGAAGAAGGAGGAACTTCTAGCTAAGCGTATTGAACTGAAACATGACCGAAAAGCAAGAGCTATGGCTTCACGGACAAAGGACAACTTTTATGGCTATAATGGCATTCCTATTGAAGAGAAGCCTAAAAAGAGACAGACTTGTGAAAATGTCGATCGATGCACAGATGCAGAATATATGACAGAAGATGAGGCAGAGCAATTTGAATACAGTCAGACTGAATCTGAGCATGAACCAGAGGAATATGAAGAGAAACCATCCAAAGCTGCAGTGAAACCAAAGGCACCTCCCAAAAGTGCCCCTACCCCTATGAACTTTGTAGATCTTCTGAGGCTGGCTGAAAAAAAACAGTATGAACCAGTAGAAATAAAAGTAGTGAAAAAGACAGAAGAAAGGCCAAGAACAGCAGAAGAATTGAGAGAGAGAGAATTTTTGGACCGGAAAAACAAAAAAGGGGAAATCCAGAAAGAGAAGAAAAAACCTGAAAAAGAGATTAAGAATGTAACTGCATCAAATTCTTCAAATAAAGTGTTTTCTCAGAAAGACTTTATAAATGCAAAACTTAGCAAAAACTCAGTGGATAAACATTCCTCTTCAAAAGGTAGTTTCCCCTCTCAGTGTGGTGCTGATAAGAAATCCAGTGGGCCTGTGTTTAGCGACAAACATGCAAGGTCATCATCTTCCTCCAAATCCAGTCAAGTGGAAAAAGCAAAAGTCACACAAAATGGATCTTTAAAAAGCTCATCGAGTGGCATCCATAGTAAATCTTCAGTCAATGGAGTAGGAAAATTTGGGTCAAGCACTCATACACCAAACGCAAAAGCACCTGCTAATGGGGCTCAGAAACTACAATCTGTTAAAGAACTTAGTCTGAAAAAATCTACTTCTGTCCATACAAAACTGGGTAGTGCAACATCCCCTCAGCATGAAATAGTTAAAAATTCCAGCTCTGGGCGGCCGGGGAGCAGTGCGGGGTCGAGCGGGCCCGGGCGGCCGGGNGGTAGGCTGGGGAGCAGTGCGGGAACAGGCGGGCCTGGTAGGCCAGGGAGCAGTGCGGGAATGGGCGGGCCCGGACGGCTACCCAGCAGTGCAGGAACAGGCGGGCCTGGTAGGCCGGGGAGCAGTGCGGGAATGGGTGGGCCCGGGCGGCTACCCAGCAGTGCAGGAACAGGCGGGCCTGGTAGGCCAGGGAGCAGTGCGGGGACAGGCGGGCCCGGGAGGCTGCCCAGTAGTGCAGGAACGGGTGGGCCGGGGCGGCCAGGGAGCAGTGCGGGGATGAGCAGGCCGGGGAGCAGTTCGGGGATGGGCGGGCCCGGGCGGCTGTCCAGCAGTGCGGGGACGGGCGGGCCCGGGCGGCCGGGGAGCAGTGCGGGAATGGGCAGGCCGGGGAGCAGTGTCAGGATGGGTGGGCCCGGGCGGCCAGGGAGCAGTGCGGGGATGGGTGGGCCTGGGCGGCCGGGGAGCAGTGTGAGGATAGGACCTGGAAAGTCAGTCAATTCAAGCGTGGAACCTGGGCGACCAGGCAGCAGCTCAGCTGCACCTCCAAAACCTAAGTGCACTGTTGTATCAGAAACAATCTCATCTAAAAATTTAGTCTCCAGACCAAGTAATGTACCAATGAATGGAACGAGACCTCCTCCAGGGCATAGACCAGTGTTTCATCCACAAGGTATGCTGTTTTCAGCAAATAATGTTTTGTGTTACAAATATGTTTCATGCATTACTTGTTGCACATTTCTGAGGTTGAAGTTGATCAGAATTCCCAGCGAATTGTAGATAGATTTTTCTAAGTGTATCTGATAGCCAGAGTTGCATTCTGAAGAATGCCACTAAATAGCAGTATGACTTTTTCTCTCCCCTTGCCACTCATTGCAATATTTCTTTCCTTTTCACCGAACACTTACACCCAAGAAAATAAGATCCTTGTGTGGGTGAGATCTTTTCCAGGGAAAGAGAGAGAACAAAATTAATAAATAGAAAGGAAGGAGGGAGGAGTCCAACTAACCAAAAAAAATGTAATTAGGTCTTTTCAGGTAACTTTTATAAACACGAGCTGCTTTTTAAGGGTAGGTGGGTGAGTAGCCAAAGGGGAGAGAAATGAAGGATTCCTGAGGCCAGGTGTCATTTAAAATTGTGATTAATTAAATTTTAATAGTGCCTTCTGTTCAAGGATCTCAAAGCACTTCATAAACGTTAGGCCCCACAACAAATCTGTGACGTATGCTTAGTAAGTGTTGTCTGGATTTACTCTACCTTGTTGGCATGGGGAAGTGAAGTTTAAGAAAAAAATCTTTGTAGTTGTAAATAGGATAGCACTTTTACAAATGAGTGTATTGAAATTCCATGGTTGAGCAAGTATGCAGGCATATATTTACCTTTCATTCTAGCAGTTCTTCTGGGATGCAGTTGACTGTAATGATGGGAAACTTGGCTTGTATGTGTAGCTTAGAGGAAATATTTCCTCTTGCTGAGACTCTTGGAATGTCCAAATCATTTTTTTTTTTTTTAAAACTCAGTCTTGCGGCCCAGAACTGCAAATTGTACTCCAAATCATAGATATACCTGCACAGAGTCCAGTGAAATCATGTGTTTATCAAGGAGAAAAAAATGGGAGAGAAGTAATGGGGAGAAGCATAAATAGAAAAATAATAAAAATAATAATTTCAGTAGTGAAGATTATTTTGTGACAGATGCGTTACAGAAGCTGTAAATATTTTTACTCTTTCTCTTTAGGTCTTCCAAGGCCTTCTCTTCCACCTATAAGTTATAAAAGGCAAATAGAAGATGATGAGGAATATGACTCTGAAATGGACGATTTCATTGATGATGAAGGGCAACCCCAGGAAGAAATATCAAAACATATTCGAGAAATATTTGGCTATGATCGGAATAAGTAAGAGAAATTAAGATGTAACAATATTTTCATGTCCTACATTAATTTTGTTTGACCAGCTCTTTTCTTCTGAAACTGTAAATTGTTAAACACTTAGTGTTGCACCCAACATAGAAGAAGCTCTAATAAAGAATTCCCCTAACAGGCTAGAACTGATCACAGAACTAAAAATTAATGGTAGCTTAGTTACAAGTGATCATGACTTGATCACATTTAAAATGTGCAAACAGAAGAAAGTCCAAACCAGTAGTGTATATATACTTGATGCTTTAACAGAGCCAACTTTACAAAGCTGAAAACAATTATGAGCCAAATCAGCTGGAAGGAAGAATTTAATCAGAAAAAATGTGAATGATAATTGAGGATCATTTAAAAACATCTTACTAAATGCTCCAAAAATCCACCAACTGAAGTGGAAGGTCATGGTGGTTAAAAAAAACAATCTGATTTAGAGAGAAAGAGAAAAAAACTAAAAAAAAAAAATATAAATATATATATATATATATATATATATATATATATATATATATATATATATATATATATATTTA
Source organism: Trachemys scripta elegans (assembly GCF_013100865.1). Lineage (NCBI taxonomy): Eukaryota > Metazoa > Chordata > Testudines > Emydidae > Trachemys > Trachemys scripta. Next base: position 103,838,229 of record NC_048301.1, on the reverse strand, counting down.
AAACAAATGGAAGAAAGGAGATGTTGACAGTGATGAATATAAATTGAAAGTTAGGAATTGTAGAAAATTGATAATGAAAGCAAAGGGACACAAGGAAAAATCTATAGCCAGCAGAATTAAGGACAATAAGAAGGACTTTTTAAAATATGTTGGAAACAAAAAGAATCCTGCCAATGTTATTGGTCTATTACTAGATGGAAATGGTAGAATTATCAATAATCAGAAAAGACAGAAGGGTTCAGTAAATATTCTTGTTCTGTATTTGTGGGGGGGAAACAGATGATATAGTCTAATCACATGGTGATTACGCGCTTTCCATTCCGCAAGTATTTCTGGAGGGTGTTAAGCTACTAAAGAAGCTACTAAAGTTGCTCTAATAAATTTGTTAGTCTCTAAGGTGCCACAAGTACTCCTGTTCTTCTTTCTACTAAAGTTGGACGTTTTTAAATCATCAGGTCCAGATAACTACCATCCAAGATTTTTAAAAAAGCTTGCTAAGGAGTTCACTGGACTGTTAATGTTGATTTTCAATAAGTCTTGGAGCACTGGGAAGTTCCAGAAGATGAGGAAAAAGCTGATAATGTGTCAAGTTTTAAAAAGGGTAAATGGGATGTCCTGGGTAATTATAGGCCTGGCAGCCTGATGTGAGTCCCAGGCAAGATAGTGGAGTGGGTGATATGGGTCTCGATTAACAAACACTTAAAGGAGGGTAATGTAATTAATGCAAATCAACGTGGCTTTATGGAAGATAGATCCTATCAAACTGACTTGATATCTTTTTTTTCCCCTAGAGATTACAAGTTTGGTTGATAAAAGTAATAGTGTTGCATAATATATTTAGACTTCTGTAAGGTATTTGACTTGGTACTGCATGACATTTTGATTAAAAAACTAGAATGATCTAAAATTTGGTGGTAATGAAGCATAAATTAAAAAATTATCAATTCTTTGAGTCGCCGTATGTGATAACTGACAATATGTATTTCCAGCCCTGTGGTATTTAATGCTTTATTATAGAATAGAATATTAGGGTTGGAAGGGACCTCAGGAGGTCATCTAGTCCAACCCCCTGCTCAAAGCAGGACCAATCCCCAGACAGTTTTTTACCGCAGTTCCCTAAATGTCCCCTTCAAGGACTGAATTCACAACCCTGGGTTTAGCAGGCCAATGCTCAAACCACTGAGCTATCCCTCCTGCCCTTTGGAATGCTTTCTATGGAAGCCTGTAATATTTCATAGTCTCTTCTAAATATTTATACTATATTCAACATTATAGTATTTTGTTGCCTAAGTGTAAAGCTGTGTAGCTAGCTCTTCAATTTGTGTTAACTGTTCTGTCAGAGGGTCAAACCTCTGATATATTTGTTACATGGAGCAATTAACATATGCACACATTGACACAGAAATGAAACCTTTTATTTGCCTCATTTCATACTCTGCCTCCTTTCTTAAAGTATATTTTTAAACTTAATGATATTTCAAAAACCTCAGTTTTTCTTGATAAAACAATATTTTCTTTAACAGTGTGGCACCCCTAATAGAGCTGCCATGTAAGCATAACCCACCATATGAATTAATTAGTGTGAATAGTGTCAAGTGAACATTTTTGACGTGAAGATTTGTGAAGCAGAAGTGTTACCCTCTTCTGCTTGCAATTGTTCTTTCGCAGCTGTCTTGCCAATCAGTATAGTTGTCATTAAAATATCATGACAGTTCATCCACAAGTAGGCAACTGCTTCCTCCTTCACACAATTCAAACTTTGTTTCTACTTGACTTTCATTTGTCTTTTTTTTTTTTTTTTTTGGGTGGATGGGAGGGAAGGTGGGTAACTAAACTGTCCAAAGTCCCAGGTGAGGAAAAGAGCGAAACTATTCAAATAAGAGATTAAAAAAACCTGGCATACTGTCAAGAGCTTTTCTTTTACAATGTTGGGCTAGTGGCTCAAAGACTAAATCATATGGATATATTTGTTATTTTCTAATGAAGAATACTAGGAAGGATTTCAGCCTTTTCCATATTTTGCTGTTATGGACACCTGGACCTTCAACAGCAGGTCTGATATAGTTAGCACTGCAACAGAAACGAAACAGAATGAGCCATATCAAGTGTCAGGTGTGCTGCATAGGACAGGACACGCTTTCTGTAATTCACTATTGAACGTGGGTTAACAAATACTCGGATAAGTAAGTTAAAGTATGCTTATTATTCAGCGGGTTAAAACTTGAGTTTAATTTTTTGGAGAAGTGTAATAGGGTATAAATCAGGATAATCTTTTATTTTAAAAAATCTTGCCTATTCTTAATTCAACCATATGTATTCGTGTTGATTAGCGCTAATTTTTGTTTTTCATTATATTGGATTAAATATAAGTATTTGCTTTCAGATATAAAGATGAAAGTGATTATGCCTTACGTTACATGGAGAGCAGCTGGAAAGAGCAACAAAAAGAGGAAGCCAGGAGGTATGAATTAGATTTAAGTTTTGTTAGTAAGAATTTTCTTCTGCTTACTACTAGAACCTTTGTCATGTAGCTGAGTTAAAATGGACATTTGTCAGGTGAAATTTGGTCCTAAATACAAGCTTTGTGAAAACGGGCTTACATAAAACTTAAGGCCAAATATCTTCCATAAGTGTCTTATAGTTCCAGTCAAAAAATGTTAACAAACCTTGCGGTTTATCACTTAAATATTGTAGAATTTTGCTAATTCTTGAGAGCTGGGGAAAGGAATTGACTAGTAAATGCATATATAAACATCGTCCAGACACAAAAATGCAAAATATAGTAGTAATAAAATAATGAAAAATAAAGCAGATTTTTGAATTTCAGTCATTCATCTCTGGGGCTGCTCTTTAGTGGCAATATATGACACAGGCCAACAACCTGTAATAGATTTTTATCATCTGCATGGTTTGAAGGTGAATGTGGTGGAGTTATAAAATCTACTCAGTGTTTTACCCCAGCTACTGAGTACTGGGACTCAAGCATAGAGACAGTTGCGCAAGTTTCCTGTTTCCTTATTGGGCCTTTTCGTTGTCCTTTAAAAGATGTTAAGTATTGCATACTTGCAACTTCTCACCAAGGTTGGTCAGTAGGTCTTGATTGCTTCCCCAGGTACAGCTACTCTTCTCACAAAGTTAGCCAGCCTGCAATATGGAGTTACGGGGACCAACTGTCCAATTGATTACTTGAATGCTACACAGCAGCTGCTCTTCACCAGATTGTGTGATTGGGACCATGAAACAAGGGTTTTTCAGTGTTGATCACCTGGCTCCCTGTTCAACTGAAAAACCTGTTTCTGAAGGTTTAGATGCTCCCCTTAAAAGTCTAAGGAAAGAGTTGTATTAATTGTAAAGCACCTGTGCAAAATATCTTTTTCTCTCTACCCCAAAATGCTTTTAACCAAATATCCTAGACTTGTTGTGCATCCTTCAAGTGGAGAGAGATCTTTCTAACCCAACAAACCTAAAATTCTGGGTACCATGCAGCTTTCATTTTAAAAGAAAAATATCTTATGCCAAACTTCAAATATTTGAATACTTGGTGTATTTATTACTTTAAGTTAAACTCTAAATTTGGGTTAGTTACTTTTTCTACATGAAAAGAAGAGCAGGAGTTGTACACATTAATGTCTCTGGGTAGCAGTGTGTAAAGGATTTGATATCTTCTCTTATTTGGCAGTTTGAGACTTGGTGTCCAAGAGGACCTAGAAGAGCTGAGACGTGAAGAGGAGGAATTGAAACGTAAGAGGCAGGCAAAGAAGCTGAGGACACGTTAACTGATTTACAGTGGTTTTGTTCTGTTTTTCTACTGTCCTGGTCACCCCTTTGCCTCAATATTTCAGCTCCTCTTATACTATAACTTTAGTTTTTATTTGCTTATTGGTGAGCAAGAAAATATGTAAAGGGAGGAGAGGGCATAGAAAAACATGGCTTTAGTTTGACCCTAAAATATTTATTTTTAATACTTGCCAGGGTTAATTTTTTACAAAAAGAAACTAATGCAGATTTTTGGAATAAAAGCTATTAATGAATGTTTCCATTGACTAAATTAGTTCAAAATGCCAGCAGAAATATTGACTAACTATGCACTGGCTTGCAAGATTTATGTGGGCCCATACACCAGTAAATCAGACTTGCATTCTTCATTTGACATGTGGGGAAAAAAAGATGAATGCCATTTATGTTCCTTAGTTATTTTTAAGAGATAAAAGTACTGCTTTGTCTTAAATCTCCAGAATTAGGATCCCTCAAAATATTGAAATATCTTCTGTTCAAAACAGCTTGGTTGTAAATTTCAGCCATTGCCAGTAATGTTTAAAGCAATAAAATGATGTGTTTTTCTGATTTGAGAACCTTGTGTCTTAACAAAAATAGTAATTAAACAAACAGAAGAACCTTTAATTTCTAAAAAATGCTTGTCATTCATTATACCTTGCATTTAGCAGTGTGACCAAGTTTACATTGGCATTTTTTATGTCTGGAATGTCAATGCCAACCGATTTCAGTAAAACACAAATAAACATTTTTCCTGGAAAATAGGAATTTGCAACGTTTGTATATAACTAGTGCTTTTTAGCTCAAGCAAATGCTTAGGAATTTTTTTCTGCCCTGTAAATCTTAAAATTGATCTTAGTTTCATCTGTTTTTACACATTGAGTGTACAGTACACTTTTTTGTTTTCTCTTGTATTAAAAATCAGGTTTTTTTTAAATATGAAGCAGTTATTTATGCAAGCAGTTCCAAAGTCTGGAAGAGTACATTAGAATGAAGTTGTGTGAAATACAGAATTTTCAGATATTTTTTTATGATCAAGCCAAGATGCATTTGCAATTCCTCTGTGATATCAAATAACTTTGCAGTTGTCATGCTGAATTTAACTAGTGAATACTTCTGATTTAATTTTAGTGAACCAAAAATTTAAATGTAATGTATATCAAGAGAGTTCCGCCCTCTATTTTGATGCCCATATTGCACCTTTATTTCAAGCTATGCACTACAAAGATACGTTTCCTCTCAGTAAATAAGCGTGTAAACAGTAGGCACAAAGTTCATCTAAATCTGCAGAGATTGCACTCTGGGTTCACAGCCCTAATCTAATGATGCATTACTTTTTATCCCACAAGCTACCATAGTGTGTGGTCTCATCAAAGAACCAGTATCACTACTCTACTCTGCTTCAAGCATTAGCTCTCCATTAGTAGTACTTCTACCATTAGATCCTTGAACTGTTGCTAACCTCTAATGCTAGAAGCAATTGGCAAGTGTTACAAGGTTATTGGGGGTAAGTGGAAGAGACTGGCCAAGGAATAAGGAGGAGGTGGGGGAAGAGAAATTGCATGCAAAATGAGTAGATACACAAGGACGGAGGGAACTTAGCCTATCAGAGAGCATTTCTTGTCATTGCTGTCTCCAGAAACACCAATTCTAGCATCAAAGTGGAAGGGCCAATATTGGCAGCAGGTGACCTGACTCACTGTAAGGAAAAAAAGGGACATTGTCCCTATTATAAACTGTTTTGGGCAGTGGTGAATCAGTCCATCTTTTCAACACACTGCTAAAACGAATGAACCCTTTGGATAGTCGTTACAGGTTTGTGTAGTAGTAATTGACAGATACCCAAATTAAGGTAATTACCAGTGCACCTATGTATTTTTTTAAAAAGTGTGTATATTGCATAGCATAAAAACTGATCCAGCTCTATTGTACTTGAGATATCTCAAGTACAATAGAGCTGGATCAGTTTTTATGTTATGCAATATTTTTGAGATGATGCAAGATACTGTAACCTGATTGGTTGATTATTTACATGCCATTGTATGTTTGCTCTAATTAATGGGACCAGCTGAATTGATTGCTGTAGTTTCTAGAATTATCCACTCAAGACAATGACTGAATGTTGGGACCATGACCAAGTGGCTATTCATTTTTTTAAACTGAATTGAACCTCTAGATCTTTGTCAGCCCAGATAACTATATTAGCCACGAACAATCATCTGAATTGTTGAAAAAAACTTTGGAAATGAAAAAATGTATTCACTGTTTGATCCACTGAAATTTTTAAAAGTGTGTATTAGAAAATGACACTTCTAAAACATTCAGTTTAGAGCTAAATCTGCATTTCAGATAAAAATAGGTGAAATAAAGCCCTGATTATCCTTTTTTTACTTATGGAATTGGCAGAGAGATGCTGTAATTAACCACTATTACAAGATTAGTTCAACTCTTTTATCTTGAAAGCACTGTGTTGTCGTTTGTCTTGTACAAGATGACTGGAATATTGTCTCCATTGCCAGCCTTCCTCAAACACAGTACACCTTGTGCTGTATTTGTTCCCTCATAAAATAATCATTGTTTAACATTTTTTTTGATATTTCATATAGAAATTTAATTCACTCTTTGCAGTCAAATACTTTCTCATAGCTAGTATGGGTTACTAATGATTTTTCAAACTTTGTACAAGTTACTAGATTTTAATTAACCTGTCTTTGTACATTTACTGCATTCTTACTGCTTGTAAATCAGCTAGGAAAGTACTAAAAAAATATTTTATATCCAAAAATCTGTTTACTCTCTACCAGATAATTAATTTTATTTTGTTAATGTAGTCAATATCTGATGAGACTTCAAAAGACTTTGAAGTAAAAAACAAACAAAAAAAACCCACTGCCTATTCCTGCTTATAAGGATTACATGTTAAGCTAGTGACGTTCATTATAATTAAACTTTTATTTTGGTTTTTAGATTTTAAATTCAATGTTTGAAGATGTGCCTTTTTTTTTTACTAAATTGGGTCTAAAAAATCTATTCATGAATGTAAGAGTATAAAAAAGTAAAGATTAGTCTGTTTCTGCTATCACGGATGACAGATCTTTAAACTTGATAGTCTGAAATGATTAGTTTTCATAAAACCCTTCTAGGTCAGGCTTCGACTGCACAATTATAGTAGCTATTTCTTTACCTGTATTACTAAAATAAATTAAGGGCACTTTGTATTAGACTTTTTGAGTTTACAGTTCAGCTGTGCTTACGCATCACAGGACTGTCCTTGGGAGAGCAGGGTAGTGCAACACAGGAAGCCTTAGTGTGCAATTCTGTGATGTGTTTTAAAGTAGAAATCTTTCAAAGTAGATGAAATCTCTTCACTGGAGTCTGGAATTATTTTTGTGTAAACCCCAAAATTGTGCAGGAAAACTTTTTTTTTTTCTCATTTTGAAACCTGACTAGTATCTGAAGTATATTTCCCAATACAGCAGAAGACCAAAACAGAGAGAGAAAATATATGGAGAGAGACTGGTGATTAAATTGTGACGAATATACTTGACTTTTATTTATTCCGGTGCATGTGATGCAATATTGAATTGTCTGTGTAATTGAATGCTTTCTAGTTTAGCCTATGATTTTCTTTGGGGGTTTCATTTGTGCACAGTGTCTTTTTACACAATGTGACAAATCAGGTAAAAACGTACATAGCTTAACTGTTTTCTGGGTGCTGTCAAGAAAGTGTACACTTTTGCACTTGCAGAATGCAGATAAAAGTTTTGCATATTATGTATATAATAAATTACAGGTATTAAACATTTTATTTATCTTTGTCATTGGTTTGCATTAATTTATATAACATTTATGCTATTTTTTCCCTCCTAGACTCCTTACAAGATACTAGGTGACCCCCAGTTGTCCTAAAGGGGAAGAAAGTGATCACAAGTGCTCATATAGCCAACCTGAATGTATGGAAATCTAGCAGGGTAACTCAGCCATTCAGGACAGCAAATTTTGAGACTGCACAGTGACAGGCCATCCCTCCACTCAGCGCTGACTCCATCCTTATGTCCAATGTATTTGAGACTTTTTGCCTAGTTTTGCTGACAAGAATGGGGCCCACAGGGGAAGTGGAGGAACAGTGAGCCATGCACAGTTTCAGGTCTGATTATGACAAAGCTTTTGTCCTGTTATTGACCGGCTTCTGAAATATAAAAGATTTGGAGCCTGTTTCTCCATTGCCTCATCCCTCATGGTGGTTCACTTCTATGAAAATTGGGTGTAAATCAGTACTGTTCTGATTTGGTAGCAATTTACGCTCCTTGCGTGAGGGTAAATGAATACGCAGGGTGCAAGGTAGTGGAAATCAGGCCATCTGCTTCCGTTTTTTGAGAGAACAGAATGGGTTAGTGCTTTTGGGGTACACTTAAAAGCAGAACCTTACTCCAGGGCAGGTCATATTTTCCAATTTTAACATTGAATAGTGTCCTGTTAATACCTTGTTTTGCTTTGAAGCTGTGGGTTTCCATGTTTTGTTTCCTTTTCTGCAGCTTAACTGCAACTTAATTTATTTAAAATAATTTGTAAGATTTCTTGATCACTAGATTCTTGGATACACTGAGCATATTACATTGTAATTTTGTCTTTGTGCAGGATGTAATTAGTTTCCTGGGGTAACTGGGCCTATTTAATGTCAAGCCTTCCCTGCCTGTGACTGGCTTTTTGTGGCTACAGTCAGTCAGCGGCTTTCCCCAGAACAGATCTGGCACTCAGGTTGCCTTTGGAAACTTCATTCACAGCTCTCTACATTGGTGTCAGCTGAACTGTTTCCATCCTCTCCCAACTGACTTCCCCCCCACCATTTCCTCCAGATTGGTAAATTTTTCAGGTCAGCCCATGCATTTCAGGTGCTGTTTGTGCCCAACTCCTCCAAATTTTCCTCTTTTGGTGAAAAGCAGGCCACTAGTGCTTATTTCTTCCTCTGGATGGACTTGTCCTTTGGATTAAGTTTGTTGAAGGCTGCCCTGTTGCTTGCTGTGGTGCGGGTGAATGGTTCAGCAGACTTGGCTCCATGTGCAGTGAGACTGGTAGCCAAGTTCATTTCAAAATGTTTTGTGTACTTGCATGTTCATGGCAGATTGATATTGTAGAGAGAATAAGAGCTTTGATTTTTTTTTATATGTTAAGCACAAGGGCCCACTTCTGAATTTATTTGCACTCATCAAGTTAGGGTTTCAAGCCTTCTAATTCCTCAAATTTGGTGGCAATGTTATAATTTCTGACATTTGGTGCCATCGTACTTCTGCCCATTTTATATACACCTGACAAAGGATCTTGGGTTCCAGTGGTTTAGAGTCGTGTGTACACTGGGTCTCTTGAATTGCTTGAGTTATGCCTGGTGGGTCTTGTCCACATGCTCAGGGTATAACTGATCACCATATTTGGGGTTGGGAAGGAATTTTCCCTCAGGTCAGATTGGCAGAGACCCTGTGGGTTTTTCACCTTCCTCTGCAGCCTGGGGCACAAGTCACTTGCAGGTTTAAACTAGTGTAAATGGTGAATTTTCTGCACCTTGAAGTCTTTAAACCATGTTTTGAGGACTTCAGTAACTCAGTCAGAGGTCAGGGGTCTATTACAGGAGTGGGTGAGGTTCGGATTAGCTGATCATGATGGTCCCTTCTGACCTTAAAGTCTGAGTCTATATGGCTGAGGCCAGGTAATAAAAAGCAGTCCTTTCCAGCACTCCTGTGTTACCAGACTTTCTAAATGTGGTATTGGAAGCTTGCCAAGGTCAGAAGCATGTGCTGAATGTTCAGAGTAAGCAGAATAAGAACTGGCTTGCATTTCAACTGATGTCTCAGCATGCGCTATGCTGCTGTCATCACAACCTGTTGGGGCATGAAATTAGCTAATTGAGGGGTTTGGTAAGGGCAGGAATGTGTGGTTTGTAATTTTTAAAAAAATATGAAAAGGAAAGTAGAATAAAGCACTTTGCAGAAAATGTTTACTTACCAAATTCCTATTTCCTATCTTTATGCACCAGCTGGGATTCCATGATTGTGATGTTAGCAGTGTAGTGTCCATAGGGGATAACTTAACCTATTTAGTTGGTGCATTTAGCACATTGAGTCTTGATGGGTAGGTTTTATTTTAACATTTTGTGGAAGGGACTGGGTGTGTCATGGGACTGGCACTGGGACACACAGCATCTTGAGATTATTGGTTTAAATCCAGCCTTAGTTGGTAGTGAACAAAAGTAGTTTTTGAATGATGGCTCTGAGGCGGTAAAAATGTTTAGTTATAGTCCAGGTCACACAAACCATAACATCAAATGCCACCTTGCTGAATGCTCAGGACAGAGAGATCAAGGACAGGATGGGCAAAGAGACTGACCTACCCCTTCTTTGGAGAAGCCAGTGTTGCTTCTGCCTGTATTAACCTGATCTTCATTTATCTCCAAGACTTCACTCTCTGAGGTTGTCAGTCAAATTTCATGCAATCTTAATATTTGTAAATCCAAATTTAGTAGTAACTTGGAATTTCAGTTCCATTGCTATTAGTTTAATTTGGACATTACATCACATCCTCAGAGGGTTCTCTTGAGAGAGAATGAGCTCATAGAGAATGTTATTATCAAGATCACTACTAACACATTTCCCAAATCATGGTCACTTACTATTCAGGACCGGCTCTAGGCACCAGCAAACCAAGCATGTGCTTGGGATGGCACAATTCCAGGGAGGTGGGTTTTTTGTTTTTGTTTTGCTTCGGCAGTTGCGCTCTTGGAGGTTTGTTTTTCTTGCTTGTGGCGGCAAGAAAACTAGAGCCGGCCCTGTTACTCTTGGGATCCTTTACCTACAATATAATTGTAAGATTAACATGGCTGGAGGTTTTGGATATGTAGATTTCAGTAGAGGATTGAGATTAATATTGTGAGAACAAAATTAAAATGTGGTGAAGATTTCACCTTTTCTTCTTTTTTCACAGTATTTAGTTACACTGAATGAGTTTCAAGACTGATAGTTGCTGAAGATAATGTGTTCTAGAGTTGTAGGCAGTTCCTTCAGCTTGATTTGCTGCTTCCTCAGCATCTGAGAAATTGTAGCTCATGTTCCATCGAATTAGGATGCTTTACACTTTTGTGTGAGGCCTCAAAGAAAGTACCTCTACCAGTACCTGATCCAGTACGTATTCCTGTCACAGAAAACACTTCTGAACTACAAAGAACTGGTTCAAATTCAAACCTGATTTTCAGTTGTCTTGAATCTGTGCAGAATATCATCAAAAGCAGACAAAGGTTATTTCATCGAGACTTGTAACACCCAGCTTTAACAAATGTTCACTATGAACAGGGCTGTAATGCTTCCAAAAAAAAATCTCCCTAACAATTTAATAATCTACTAAATTTTGTCTTACAATGTTCTTATGTACCTTCCAGTCTCACTTTTGTGCATGCAGTGGTGTTCTGCATAGGCTGGGACTTGCATTTGTTGAAAAGGTAGTTGCAATAAAAAAAAAAAAAAAAAAAAGCCAAAAGGAGTTGAAGGGATGGGATATCTTCCCAGTAAATACCAGTCATTCATATGTAAAAGAATCCCCAGGTGTCTGAAACATTTTATACGTTTTGGCGTCTCCTGCAGTTTGTTCATCAAGGACTCATACCCTCAAAGTGCTGAAATATCTAGCCTCTATTCAGCATAGCATTTAAACACAAGTAGGTCTACTGCAGGGGTGGGCAAAGTTTTGGCCTGAGAGCTACTTCGGGGTTCCAAAACTGTATGGAGGGCCGGGTAGGGAAGCCTGTGCCTCCCCAAAAAGCCTGGCCCCTGCCCCCTCATGGGACCCCCCCCTGCCCCTAACTACCTCCCTGGGACTCCCACGCCTATCCAACCTCCCCTGTTCCCAGTCCCCTGACTTCCCCTTTCCAGAACCTCCACCCCATCCAACTGCCCCCTGCTCCCTGTCCCGACTTCCCCTCGGGACCTCCCTGCCCCTTATCCAACCGCTCCCCGCCCCCTTACCATGCCACTCAGAGCAGCAGGACTGCCAGCCGCGCCGCCCAGCAAGAGCTCGCAGCCCCGCCACCCAGAGCGCTGGTGGCATGGTGAGCTGAGGCTGTGTGGGAGGGGGACAGCAGGAGAGAGGCTAGGGAGCTTAAGGGCCGGGCAGGACGGTCCCGCGAGCCGGATGTGGCCCGCGGGCCGTAGTTTGCCCACCTCTGGTCTACTGACTTCATCAGGACTACTCCTGCTTAAGTGCTTTGCTGGATTGGAACCAGTGTGTTTGGTAGCTTAGGATTCTATCCTGCAGAGTAAGTTTTCCCCACCCCATTCTATTTGCTACATTTACAAACCATATATGAACTTTCACTTGCTATCATGGCTCGTACCATAATACAAAGCTAAATATTCCCCCAGAAATTGGATATGAGAGGAATCTTTTCCACTCTCCTTTCTATAGCAGGTTATGGTTGGCTATACCCTCTGAATATGTCCAGTCAGTATGAAGCCCCAAATCTCCCAGGCTCTGTGGGTCCAGGAGTGCTGGGGTGTAAATCTAAGGGCTTGAGCAACTTTTACATAAATTATGACACAGTGGCATTCAATTGCTTTATGTGAAACCAACAATATGCTTGACCATATTGAGGACTGTTAGGTGCTCGTCACTGGACACAGCCTGGACAGTTTTTCTTTAAACCACCAACAGGTGGTGTACATTGGTGTGTGTTTAGCTGCAGAGCTGCATTTGTAATATAACATCCTTGTCACTCTTGATCCCAATAATAACTCTGCATTTAGTTGTCAGTGGCAGGACTGCATCCATTACTTCTTGTGTGAATCATCTTTCTTTTTCCAGCCACAATGAGTCTATAAACAAACACATACAAAATAGTGAATGCCCTCAGAAATTAATAGTCATATATTCTATTAGGACAGTGGTTTTCAACCTTTTTACATTGGCGGACCGCTAAAAAAATTTCAAATGGAGGTGTGGACCCCTTTGGAAATCTTAGACATAGTCTGCAGATTCCCCAGGTGTCGGCGGACCCCAGGTTGAAAACCACTGTACTAGGAGTTATTTTGCTTAATACGGGGGGATGCTGGATCTGTCAAACTAACCTGGAACCAGCTTCAGAGACTGTGGAATCCAAATGAAAATTTTTGCTACAAAGGAACAGCCAGATCCTCAGATGGGGTAAATTGGCATTGTTCTGTTGATTTCAATGGTGCTGCACATATTTATACCAGTTGAGGGTCAAGCCTGCAATTTTAATTTGCCCTCTCCCTAAAATGGTTATTTCAGAAAGCAACATATATGTTTCTGGCATTTGCTCCAAAGGAGCTCCTCTCCCTAAATCTGCATTTGCTCTAATTGCCAGAATGGGGCTATTAGCAATGATAGCTAGCCAATGAGATGATGTGAGAAATAAAAATAAATGAATCAAGTATTCAACTGTATAGTAGAAAAGATGAGGATCCTCGGGTCATATTTTAAGAACAATGTTAGTCTGATTGCAAGATAATCAATATTAAGGAGTGGATAGGAGAGTTTAGATGGGATTATGCCCTGTTCAGTAAGTATTAGGATACTGCTCATCAATGATATCTAAATAAAGTCTTGAGCCACAAAGCTCAGGTGGGTTTTGAACATCCCCAAAGTTCAAGGAAGGTTTGGCTGGAGTTCAAAGTCAATGCAAATTGAAGTTGCAATACAGATTTATTCAATGATAACCTAGCAGCCTTATCCAGAACAGGATCTTTCCTTTCATTCACATACTGCCTTTTCAGGAAATAAAACTGTGCAAATAGTAGACTATAGTATTACTACTCTGTTCTCTATGATCACTTAAGTTCAGAATGTCCTGGAAGCCTATGCATATAACTCAAAAATGGGCATTTCAAAGCCTGCTAACATAGTAATAAGGGTATTTATATCTATCAAAGCTTCCTGGCCACTTTTATTGTGAAGCAAAGATTACATTATTTAAATTGTACAAGGTTAAAACAATCAGTAGGGAACATTAATAAAATCAATATGCTATTGCTCTGAGCTAAGGGGTCTTCTGAAACAAAAGGTTTTGAAACCTTCCTTAAAAGGAATGAATTTCATAGTCATTCTCAAGTCAAAAATGAGGCATTCCGTAACACTAGCTGCCGGGACAAAGATACAGACAGTACCTATTTTTTTAAATGCAGCTGTCCTTCAGCTCTTGGACCTTAAAGAGTGGAGTTGAATTGAGAGAGCTGGAAACTAAAATAGCTGAGACTCGAGCTGCTAAATGCCTTAAAAGTTAAAACCAGAATCCTAAACTCAATAAGTATCCATGTAAATAGACAGTGAAACTAACACAGACAGAATGCCATCAGCCACTGACAATCATAATCAAGCTTCTATATTCTGCACTAGTTTTTTTTTGTTGCCCACAGTGGAATGCTTTGATGCAATCTTGCATCAATGTCATGAAGGCCTCATGCATCATGGTGGTCAGAACAGGACATGAGAGAGAGATATGGCTGCAGATTGATCTGATCTGCCCTACTCACCAACTGCTACCTATCTGCTGATATTAGCCACTAAGTAAAAGCTATCTGAAGCTCTCCGAACCACACTATACTTCTGAGGCAATTCCCCAGCAAAGTCTTGGGGGCTAGCCAAAGGCCACCATTCTTCAAACCCATGTTAGAAACTAATCAAACTGTTACATTAATTCTCCTGATATACTTGTACATAGTAGTTGGTATTTCAGGCAACTCCTTCAATTCATTGCTGCATTGTGTACGAGGGGCAGATGCTCAAAGCTGCTGGTCCTATTGAAGAATAAGCTCCACATTCAAGATTGGCTCTAAAATGGATTATTATTTCTCCTTTCCATCTGGACTTGGCGACTGATTCATGGAGAAAATTGGAGGGACCAGGAAGCAGATCTTCAGCTGGTGTAAGTTATCATTGCTCCATTGAACTATGGAAATTTATACCAGCTGAAGAGATCTGCTTCCTGGTCTGCCAAAACCAGGGCTTGAATTGTCATCTAGTGAAATGTGCCAGAAATGCTTAATATCTGAAAATATGGAATGCTGTTAGCACCACTGTGATCTGTTTTAGTATGGGATGGCTAACATTTCACTACAGGTTCACACTTGGTTTTATACTCACCCAACCTGATGGCAGGTGTAACTTCTTCAGTGATGTTCCCAAAACAAAAACCATCCAGAAAACTACAATCATTGTACAATTCCTCACAGGGATTCCCTACTAAAGATGCACTGTTTTTGCCAGACACGTGTTATGTGCCAAGTGGTTGAAGCTGAAATGCCAGTTCTCAAAGAACTGACTTTATGCAGTCCAGCATGTTGGGTTTTACTTGGTGGCTGTACAGTTGTGGACTTTGCATTGAAGGGAACTGTACACTGAAGTAAATTGTGACATCATTCATTACATAACATTTGCCCAAAGAGCATGAAAACAGAATAACATCAGCAAAATAACAGCTGTGATGGCTAATTTTGTATATGCTGTAAAACTGAATTGGTTTTTTTTCCTCATTTCCTTTGATCTTGGCTACTGCCCTTCCCAACTGCCACGATGGATGCACAAAATGTCTGATTTGCAAGGAGATTCTGTTCCCTGCAGGAATGTGTTGCTATGAAATTACTTAGTTTGATTCATTGTTGCACTCTGATCCATCTTGCCGTTTACTAGTAGATAACGGGGGATGTACAGTATATGCCATCAGACAGGGAATGGAATTTGTTGGCATTTATATTGCAGGACTCCAGGCAGATTCCCAAAACTGGCTTTAAGTCTGTACTTTGTGCTCAGACTCAGGGGACTGGCTTTCCGAAAGGCATGCTGCTCTGATAGCTAAAAGATCCATGGTGGTGTACTATCAATCAAAGGCTTAGAACAAAAGAGGCAGATCAATACTTAGAAAGGAGTCCATTCATTTTTATTTACATATTTGTAACCCTAATAATATTGTATAGTTGTTAAAAAACCCATTATATGCTATGGTACCATCAACACAAAAGGAAAGAACTTCCTAAACTCCAAGTATTTTTTAAATGTGGCCTAGTATCTGGTATTCTATGCTTTGTTTTCATTACACAGTCAGATATAACTGAAAGGCTTAGTCTAGCAGCATGTCTAAGGACTGGAAAGCAGAAGAGCAGCAAGAGAAGTATTAATTTTCTAGGGCCTGTCTTTTGGGGGAGAACATTCTTTCATCCCAAGGACTGATGATCTTCCTCAAGTTTGCTCTTTATAGCATAGGAAATTTCAATGTATGCTTAGAAGTAGGCATTTGCTATTCTTGGATGCATCTGTTATCAGCCAGCAGGTGTCTGAATGTGGATTCTCTGTAGCTTACATGATCTGTGCCCTCCCCCACCCCCCAAGACCTATCTATGGTATCTGGGTTATGTATAACGGGTGCTTCCTGTGCAACATATTCTTGGCTGGAAATTGCAAGGAGTCTTATACAGGCTACTAGGGAGAGTCTGACTAGGAGCTTAAGGTCAATGAGAGTCTTTCCACTGACTACAATGTCCTTTGGATCAGGCCCATGGTCCTGCCTCCAAGATAGTCTACAACAGAGAAAAGTGGCAACTGTAGAAAATAAATGGGGAGGTGGCAAATATCTATTCAGAGATCTTTATATTTACTGTACCTTCCTTCAATTTGCTGATAACTGGATTTATTTTGATTGCAAACATGCTGAACCTTGAACTTATGTCCAGTGGGCAAATGCACTGGCAGGGAGATGGACTAGAAGATCCAATATGTTCATTCCATCTATGTTTTTATGATTCTATGAAATGGCTTCTGTCAGCATTAAAAAGAGAGCATTGCTTAGAGATAAAACAGTCTGATAAGGAGCACTCTTGCTAACAGCTCAGACGGCAATGAGGAGGAGTAGAGTTCAGTTACAGGTGCCAGGGCTATAGCAACTCTACTCCAGAAATTAGTTTTATCACTAAACAGGAAGGCACCAGAAGAAACATTTTGTAAAAAAAAAAAAAAAAAAAAAAAAATCCGAAAAGAGAGAGAGGTCTTCATCCTGATTGTGTCCTGAGACATCTAAATTATTTGATTCTGCCCTAGGCTATTCATATCAAGAACTCCCTCATGTTATTTTAAGATCTATTCCTCTACTACTAATCTCCAAGTAGTCCCTAAAGCATTTGACCTGCTAACAAATGCCTGTGCTTACTCATTGTGAGAGATGCAGATTCTGCACCTGCTAGGAATGATGTGTTCTGTTTTTTACTGATGGTAATAGGGATGACAAAAGGGCATTATTGTAATTTACATAGAGCTGTTATACAGTGCTCTACAGACAATATCACTGTCCTTTCCTCCAAAAGCTTACTCTGACACAGGCAGAACAAAACACTTTATCACTAGAAAGGGTTCCTGGAAGAAGGAAGTAGGTTTTATGTAAAGATATGAATGAGAAATGACAGGTTGCTTAGCAAATAAGGAAGTGGGAGCCTGTTCAAAGCATAGCAACGTGGGAGAAGGTGTGGCTTGAGAAAGAGATGAATGGAACGATAAGCATGAAGGAGAGGAGGAAGAAATTAGCTATGTCAGGTAAAATGGCCTGCATTTTTGCAGGGCCTTGAATGTAAGGGACTTGAATTTAAAGCAGTAAGAGGAGAATAATAGTGAAGAGATACAAGGAAAAAGTAACATGGTTGAAGCAGCTGGTGAAGATGATGAGGTTAGGAATAGAATTTAGGATTCGCTCTGGCACCAGAGTGGACAAAGTAGCAATAGTCAATGCAAGACTTGACCAGCCTTTGGATTCATTTAACAGTGTTGACAGGGAGGAATGGATGGATTATGGTGATATTATGGATCCATGTTAGCATCTCTATAGGGGAAAACACTCACTGGGAAAAGATTTGAGACTTTTGAGTATTCAAGTGCTTTAATACCACAATCATTATTTGATTCTATTCCAGATAGGTTCTTATTCCACATTCTTAGTACCATCATATCTGAGCATCTTCCGGTATTGCATTAAGGGACATAACTAGCATCTGTCATTAATTGTTTGTTCTCTTTCCCTGTCCCTAGGGGCAGATGTGTATGCAGCAGTGTATTTTCTGATAGGGTGTGTGTTTGTTATTTGTTTTGGGAATGTTTCCTTTCCATTATAGGTACAATTCTACAAAAAACACAAATAACCCAAACCCCTTTTAATCTGAAATGTTGACCATGTGGCCTCTAGATAGAGGACAATACTTTCTGGACAGTTTGAAGTTAATTGGGTCAAGGCATTTTTGAGATATGCAAGTCTGAAGTCTATGAACATCTTCTATTTTTAACGTGAAATATGAAATACAGCTTGGTCTAAAAATTCCAAACACGGTTTTATTCATTTGGCCTCAATGACTACTACAGCCTTGAATACTTTGGCTGGGGGTGTGCGGGGATGGAGTGGGAAGGTTGGGTTGTTAATCTGGAGAACTTCACTATGAATATTTGAACCTTATTCCACAGATTCCTTAGTGGTGTTTATAAAGTCTGCAAGGTCTCTAGATACAAGTTTCATAACCATCAGAGAGATTCCAGGGCTGGGGTGCATCTAGTGCTGCAGTCAGGATTTATATCTAGTGAATTCCACATACCCCACACCAATTTCATTTTGTAACTTCTGTAAGGTTTGCAATATTCCTATTTTATACCCTACATAATCATGATATTATTGGAGAGAGGGAATGTACTTTGTCCCCATAAACAGACTCCCAGCTGCAGTAATGATGAAAGATAGGTGTGAGTGCACTAGCAACGTGTATATTCTGGATTATCTCCTGGAGCAGAAAGCTAACAACCCCTGGGAGCTGCCCTTCATTGTTCCCCTTTAATAAATTTCCGATGGTGAGCCCAAGGACTTCCAGAATGACCCCTTCACCATTAGTTATCTAAGGAGTGCACAAACTTGGTAACACTGAGGGCCGCACTGGATACTTCTCAAGAGCACGAGGCCTAAAAATACATTTAAAAATCAAACTGGAATGCTCAAACCCACAATACTTGTATCTTCTTTGCTAGATGAATAGTACTTGCTTGGTTATCTGTTTCTCACCAGCCAAAGTAACAAAAAAATCAATTGCATGGGGGCAAGACAAGCAAGGCAAGCTTGTTGTTTTGTTTTGTTTTGTTTTTAAAAAAAACACAGCTAAATGGTCTTGAGGCAGTCAATAGTCTCTGAGTCAGCAGTGTTCAGCTTGGGAAAGATTTTCCAGGAGCCCAACACAAAGGGAACAACCATCCAGCTTGTGTGCAGCATCCTCCACAGATGCACAGTGGCCTGCCCTGTCCTGGATGCTCCAGGCATGGTCTGTTTTGGTGCAGGGACCCATACCACACCTGGATCTATTAAACTGGTTCCCAAGACGATGTGGGAGCCCAAAGGCATCTAGACATTCCTCCTGATGATGATGTGGGAGTTCTTGATAATGGTAGAGACTCTTTCCTGTCTACCACAGTGAGCTAATGGGATTAGTTGGGTAGAGAGTGTTCAGCACTGTCTAGACAGCATTTCTGCTATGCAGTTGGTGGCTTGCAGGGTGTGCATCCTATATATCGGAGTGGGCAAACTTTTTGGCCCGAGGGCCACATCTGGAAATAGAAATTGTATGGCGGGCCATGAATGCTCACAAAATTGGGCTTGGGGTGCGGGCTCTGGGGTGGGGTCAGAAATGAATTCAGGGTGTGGGTGGGGACTCGGGGCTGTGGGAGTGGGGTGCAGGCTTCGGCTGGAGGTGCGGGCTCTGGGGTAGGGCTAGGGATAAGGGGTTTAGGGTGCAGGAGGGTGCTCTGGGCTGGGTTCAGAGGGTGGGAGGGGGATCAGGGCTGGGGCAGGAGGTTGGGGCATGGGGAGAGGCTCAGTGGTGCAGGCTCCAGGCGGCACTTAGCTCAAGCGGCTCCCAGCTCTCCGGCTCCTATGCGAGGCACAGCCAGGTGGCTCTGCGCGCTGACCTGTCCGCAGGCACCGCCCCTGCAGCTCCCATTGGCTTCGGTTCCCGGCCACTGGGAGCTGCAGGGGCGGCACTTGGGGCGGGGGCAGCGTGCAGAGCAGAATCCCCCGCGCTGCCCCTATGGTGTAGGAGCCGGAGGAGGTCCATGCCGCTGCTTCCGGGAGCCACATGGAGTGGCCCCTGACCCTGCTCTCTGGCTGGAGTGGGACAAGTCCCAGACCCCACTCCCCAGAGGGAGCTTGAGGGCTGGATTAAACCACCTGGCAGGCCAGTGATATTGGCCATAGTTTGCCCACCCCTGCTATATATCCTTGAACACTGGCAAAGGTGGTATTTGCTGTCCTTTGGCGATCAGTTTGTTGCCTATATTCTGACACCTGCTGTTAGGTGGAGGACTATTAGGCTGGCTTCAGTGTGCCAGTTACCGTTCTCCGGTTAAGCTGTGTCCAGTAGCCTAGTGTGGGCAGAGTTCAACTCGCTGAGCAGCAGAGAGGGAACCCAGAACTAGGCAGTGTTCCAGGAACAGAAAGCTGCATGCATCCACACTCCTTAGAGCTCGCAGCCCGGGGTTGCATCCCAGGTCAAGGCTGGCAGCGCTGGGCCCTTAGGATGTGGACTGGACAGCACGTGTAGCCTGGCACGAGTGGGCCGAACTCAGCCTGCGTGGGAAGAGCCACGGTAGCCTGGCACGGGTCGGGGCGGGGGCGGCGTCACTGGCCCGGACTAGCCAGTCGCTCCCACCCGGGGACTAGGGTGACCAGATTAGTAGAATAAAATATCGGGATGGGGGCGGAGCAAAAAAAAAAGGCGGGCGCGGAGCAAAAAAAAAAAAAGAGTTTTAAAGGGGCCTGGGGCATTAGCAGGCCCCGCGCGCTGCCCTCCCCGCGTAGCCTCCTGCCCCCTGGCCCGCCATGGGCATATGCGGGGCGCGGTGGGTCCGGGCAGGGGCAGCGCGGAGTGGGCAGGAGCCGGGTGGGCGGCAGGTTCCGAATCCCCGCTGCTGCCAGGGAGCCCCGCGCCTCTCCCGCCCGCTCGCGGCTGCAGCTCCTTCCCGACGGGACGCGCCTCCCGCTGCTCCAGGCACATGCGGCGCGCGTCCCCCGCGCCTAGTCTCCCTCCCGCCGGGAAGGAGCAGCTGGACGCGTGCCACATGTGGCCGGGGCAGGCTGGGGGGTGCGTCCCGCCGGGAAGGAGTCGCAGCCGCGAGCGGGAGGGAGAGGTGAGGGGCTCTCCAGCAGCAGCAGGGATTCAGCCCACGCCCCCATGCCGCCCACCGGGCCCCTGCCCGCTCTGCGCTGCCCCCGCCCGGACCCACCACGCTGCCCCGCGGGCTGCAGGGCTGGAGCAGCCTCCAGGCTGCGCTCCTGGCCCCGGGTGCAGCAGCCCGGGCAGGAGCCCTCTAGCGTGGCGGGGGGGCTCACAGCTGAGCCCCCCGTCTCCCTCCCTTACCAGCCCCCCTTTGCCCGCCTGGTGCCCAGGTGTCGGAGCTGACTCACCAGCTCCAGGATCCAGGCACCGCTGCCACCCCCTTCCTCCCAGGCTTGCACCGCCATGCTGCAAGCCTGGGAGGGAGGAGGAATGCTGCGTGGTTGGGGAAGAGGCGGGGCCAGGGCGGGGATTTGGGGAGGGAGCCAATGGGGGAAGGAGGGGGCGGAGCTGGGGGGGGGAACACGAGCGCCAGAGCGGAGGGTAAAATTTCTTTTTTGTCCAGTGTCCCGATCAAACATTGGTCGGGATGCGGGACAAAGAAGCAAATATCGGGACAGTCCCGATAAAAACGGGACGTCTGGTCACCCTACCGGGGACATAAGGTGACCGGCCGGTGTAACGACACGAAACACAACCTTCCCGTTTTGCTACTGGGTGCGGTTTCTGCCACGCAACGTGACAGTTTGTTAACTTGCTACCGCCTGTCCATGGGGTTGCGAATCAGGAGGGATGGTGTTGCCCGCCCTAAAGGGCTCGAGGGGACAACAATGGTCCGTCGCCCGGTGTGCTTGGCACCAATAAAGACACCGAGGGGAGAAAGCAAGCCAAGTTTATTTCAGAGCTCTGAAATGGCACTAGGAGACCAGCATGTCTCAAATCCAGTGCAACAAATACAAACAACTTTTACCTTTTATACTCCAAACTGTTTGCATACATCTCTTTGTCTGGCTGTTCCCCCTTACCCCTCCCTTCCAGACAACTGTTACAATAAGCTCTACATAAGCTTGTGAGAAAACTTTCTCAGTCTTTGTGACCTTGAGTTAGACGCCTGCAAACTAACTACCCCGCTTCTTATCTCTATTATTTCTGCTAGTGTGAGTGAAACTGCAGCCATCTGCTAAAAAGCTGACATTACATTTCTGCTTCAACCTACTTCAGAGCATGTAAGCAGTTAGCATAGAAGTAGGTGAGAGTTCACAAGATGGGGTTTGGGGGTTCAGATAGGCCCAGAGCAAAAGAGCTTCTTCGGCACTTGTGGCCTTCCACTCTCCCGAGTTACCTGGTAGCTATGCCTAGTGGACCCCAACAATGGGGTATGTGGTCAAAAACAATCCCGATCGGCTTCCTGACCAGAGTAGCCCCTTTCATGGGGTATGTGGTCAAAAACAATCCCCGCCTGTCCATGGGGTTGCGAATCAGGAGGGATGGGGTATGTGGTCAAAAACAATCCCGATCTGCTTCCTGACCAGAGTGGCCCCTTTCATTGAATTTGTAAAAAGGGAGGTAAGGTTTGGGGGTACAGAGAATGCCCCCGAGCCCAAAGTGAGACCAGAGTGGCCCCTTTCATTGAATTTGTAAAAAGGGAGGTAAGGTTTGGGGGTACAGAGAATGCCCCTGAGCCCAAAGTGAGACCAGAGTGGCCCCTTTCATTGAATTTGTGAAAAGGGAGGTAAGGTTTGGGGTACAGAGAATGCCCCTGAGCCCAAGTTGAGACCAGAGTGGCCCCTTTCATTTTTTCCACTGTCTTCCTCCTTACTTATTTCCAATGACTTGGCTGCACATGCACCTGTCACTGGTCCAGGGATGGTTGCAAAACGGGAGGGATGGGGTTTGTGGTTGAAAACACTCACGGTCTGCTTCCTCCTGGGGATGGTTGCAAAACGGGAGGGATGGGGTTTGTGGTCAAAAACACTCACGGTCTGCTTCCTCTGGGGGGATGGTTGCAAAACGGGAGGGATGGGGTTTGTGGTGGAAAACACTCACGGTCTGCTTCCTCTGTGAAAAGGGAGGTAAGGTTTGGGGGAACGGAGCATGCCCCTGAGCCCAAGGTGAGATCAGAGTGGCCCCTTTCATTGAATTTGTGAAAGGGGAGGTAGGGTTTGTGGGTATGGAGCGTGCCCCTGAGCCCAAGGTGAGACCAGAGTGGCTCCCCCTGCATCCGTCTTCCCCATCCCCCGGCGTCTCAGTGCGCCGTGTCCGGGAGCGGCCCTGGTGCACTGCAGCTAAGCAGCTGGTATACATACCATTAAAGCATTTAATGTTTTTAAATAATGTATTTAGAGTATTTTCAAATTATTACAAAGCAAAGCAATTTTTGGGGCCCCTTCCATAAAAAAAAGTTGCAATACTACAGTAACATGTACTTGGAAATGTAAAAAAAAAAAAATAGTGAAATACATTCAAAAACTAATTTGTAATAATTTGAAAATACAATAAACACATTATTTAAAAACATTAAATGCTTTAATGGTATGTATACATTTGCAATTACATAATGGGCTGTTGCTGGGTGATGGTTAGGATGAGGTCGGGGGAGGTGCCCGGCCCCTTACCATGGCGCTTACCCCCTCTCCTGGAGCCTCAGCGTGCTGCGACCAGGAGCGGCCCTGGACAGCGTTGGAGCCACGGCGCTGCAGTGCGCCAGAGCCGCTCCTGGACGCGGCACGCTGAGGCACCGGGGGAAGACGGAGGCGGGGGCAGCCTCCGACATATTTGTGGGGGTCCCTGCAGAAAATTGCCCCACTTGCCCTCCCCCCCCCCCCCCCCCCGGCCCTGCAACACTTGTATAGGATAGAGAGGAGCTGCGGTGATTAAGCTTTGACAGGCTAGGAATTGGAGGCCTGTGCCTTTAAGACCCCAGTCCCAGGACCCCGCCCTCTGCTCCGAGGCTGACATGCAGCGTCCCTGTGAGAAGAACAAAAACAGCCTCTGCCCCCCCCCCACCCCTAGATTAGCGAGCACAGTGGGTGGCTCATCCCACGGGGTCACTGTCCCCCCCCCCCCAAACGGGGGTTTTGTACCCGCACGGGGTCTGGCAGTGTCTGCCCCCACCCCGGCTCTCACCCCCCACCACCGATTTTCCCCTTCAGCCCCTCTTCTGCTGCTAGCTACAGTAGCTTGAACCCCCCAGGCCAGTAAAATTCTGCCCCCTGCTCAGACCCTGACAGCCCCCCGCTGCGATTTGCTCCTCTTAATCCTTTTAAACCCCCTCTCAAAGAGGGGGCAGCAAATCCTAAGTAGACATAAGAGTAGAAAGAGGGCAGTGGCTACTGGGCATGCTCAGTTCGGGTGAGCATGCTCAGTACACCCAAAGTAGCAAAACGGGAGGGAGGGCTGTGGGGCAAGGTTTGGTTCCTGGCGGCTGCCGTCCAGGCCGGGCGCAGCGGGAAGCGCGGGGAGGTGCCGCCGCGATGGAGTTCTCCGAGGAGACGCTGAGGACGGAGCTGGTTAAGGTGCGCGCGCGCCGGGCTCCCGGCTCCCCCGGGCAACAGGGTCTGGCCCGCGGCGGCCACGCGCTGTCCCCGCTGGGCCCCGCCCGGCCCTTCGTTGGGCTGGGTGGGGGGAGCGTGGCTCCCTGCCACGCCTGTGGGAGGCAAAGGGGTAAAGGCCTGTGTAGCTCTGGGAGCCAGCGGGCATCAGTGGGCGGGGAACTCTGGGTCACCCCCACCCCTGCCAGGGCATCACCTCCCGGTCCCCCCAGTGCAGTGGTTCTCAAACTTTTGTACTGGTGACCCCTTTTGCATAGCAAGTCTCTAAGTGCGACCCCCCCCCCTTTAGAAATTAAAAACACTTTTTTATATATTTAACACCTTTATAAACACTGGAGGTAAAGTGGGGTTTGGGGTGGAGGTTGACAGCTCGCGACCCCTCCATGTAATAATCTTGTGACCCTCTGTGGGATCCCAACCCCCAGTTTGAGAGCCGCTGCCCTAGTGCATCTGCATCCCTGCTCACCCCTCCACCCCGCCCCCCCCCCCACCCGCCCCCCCCCCCCCCCTCCCCCCCCCCCCCCTGCTCAGGTGCCCAAGTGTACTATTTTCTCTTTATTTTTCCAATATAGCTGCTAGTTCATTGAACCAAAGTTGGGCTGCAGTTGTATGATGTTTAGGTGCCAGCATTGGGGTGTCAGTTCAAATTTCCCATGATCTGGAGCACAATATCTAAATCCTGGAAGTGAACAGTCCCAGATTTGCAAAATTGTTGGGGAGGATAAAGAATCTGGAGGGCAGCTTATGGAGAGGGAATGGTCCAAAGGAAATACCTGAAGTCTGGTTTTGCAAAGGTATTAGCCCTCACCAATAACTATATTCATACCACATTTCAAACTTCAGCAGTTCCTGCTGTAAGTCTACCTTAAAATTTATTTTTTTAAATAAATGTTTGGGTTTTTCCTCTACCCTCCCCCCAACTAAACCACTTTATGGATTTTGCTTGACCTCTCCAAAATAATTCACTTACGGACAGAGACTAAGCACATAACATTTCAATCCAAAAGGTGAATTTTTCAGACACTTTAATATGTTTGTGAAAAAATGGTTATGAAAATTCTTTAAAATGTGAAAGCCATATTAGAGTTTGCTGTTACCAAACAATGTAATTATTTGGCTTAAACTTTTTCAAATATATTTTACAAATATATAATTGCAGATGTTGGTATGCAGATAAGATTATGCATTCCATGGAGCAATCTGTTTGAGAATTAATTTAATGGCAAAACTGTTTGTTATAGGTAATTATTAGCTGCCTCCTTCTGCCTTCTCTTCTCTTATTTTTCCCCACCTATCCTGTGGCACCAAAGAGGTAGTCCTTTCGAGTTGAAACATTCTTTTATTTGTGTACAGTATAAATTCCGGGACCTGACCATAGAAGAATTGAAGAATGTCGTTAAGATCTACCCAAACTTCAGATTCTCCATGGATACATACAGTAAGAATCTGATCTAGTTACTTTGATTGTGTTTTTCAACAGTTGATGATTATGTGGAACTCTGACGTTTCATAGGTTCTCTATCTACAATGAAATTTGTCTAAATTACTGTCATTTTCAATTTGTTTTCCTAACTTTATATCATGTGATATCGTGTGATTTTCTTTCCCCCAGTAGTTCATTTCCTACAGTACTTGTTGTAAGTTACCTTCACCAAACTAATCAGTATCTTTTTTTTAAAAAATGAATAAATTGTAACATCAGTGATTATACAAATTGATAATTTAATGGATTCCATATCACTGTTCCAGTTCCCTTAAGCAAATTTAAACATACCGTATATACTCTTTCATTAGCCCGTTCGTTTATAAGCTGACCCCCCAAAATGGATAGGTAAAAATAGCAAAAACTGTATGACCCTTTCATAAGCCGACCCTATATTTCAGGGGTTGGAAAACTTTGGCTCCTGGCTTGTCAGGGTAAGCCGCTGGCGGGTCAGGATGTTTTGTTTACTTGGAACATCTTGTTAGGCAGACAAAACTACACCGGATCGTTTCAGGGGGCAAGACAAAGATGCCACATTTATTATGATAACACAATTTGATTTATGACCAATAACTAATACTTAATACCTACATCCACACACACATCCATCAGATGTTCTGCAGCTGCTGTATAGTTACCAGTCCTGAACATAGCTTGAGTCCGTGGCTTAATTTTGCAGCTTGGGTTCGTAGCTTGTGGCGGCTAACTGGCCAGGAAAGCCGGGCACAAGGAAGGGCTGGGTCTGCCCTCCCATGTTGGCAGCAGAATGTTACCCTTCAAAGTCTTCCATCTCACCCATCCTTTTTGTAGGTTTTAGTTTGAATCCAGAGTCTATAGGTCTTGCTGTGTCAAGCTGCCTCTGGGTTCACCCGTCAATTGCAGACGTGACTTTCAGCCTCGGACCTGGCTTTGATCTTCCTTCTATTGTACCTTTGTTCTTTTCTTTTTAGGGTGGATTCTTCTTACTTTGTTATGGCTGTTGTCTGCATCTTCAGCCATCAGTGTTTGAACTCTATTTCATCAGGACAGTCTGGCGCTGGAGGTTGATTCCATCATCCATACATACCTCATTCACACATTTAAACTAATAAGATTACAGCAGGGTTTTGCAAAAATGAAGGTTGCAGCAAGCTTTTACAAAATGGAGTAAGCGTTGTAAAATGGAGTTTGAATTACAATATGGCAAACAGTGAACAGAAGTAGACAAGTGTAGTGAATGGCAAACCATGAACAGAAGTTACAATACTGAAACAATGCAAGTCTCAGTGATTTAAGCAGGAATTGGATTGACAGTGAAACTTACAAGGGCAACTGGCTGAACAGCTATGGCTCTTAACAATCATCTTAATTGTCAATTAGCCAGTTATTGGGGTAACTGGTTTTATGAATGAATGTTGTTTCATTCATAAAACTTTACTTATGAACAATTGCATTTATTAGTTCTACATTGTCCCCCTTTTGACCCTTCAATCCAGGGGTATTGAATGGGTCACACTTTATGTAATTGTTTTAAGGCTATATATTGTGAAACAATGTGAGCCTGTGGTTTTAATTTAGAATGCATCTATTTTATCCAGCAGCATATGCAGAGCGTTAGAATTAACATAACAGTCAGGATTACTAATAGAACAATGTGGGATGAAAAATTATATTTAGAACTGCTGACCAGGTGAGCTGCTCCTACAACACTCTGCCCCTTGATCTATGATCATTACAGTAGTTGTTGTCATTGTAGGGCACAGGTGATCTGTTGCAAACAAACCAAACAATTATAACCAGGTGAATATAACTAAAACTATTACAATTAACTATACAGCAGCTGCAGAACATCTGATGGATGTGGGGGTGTGTGTATAGGTATTAGATATTAGTTATTGGTCATAAATCGAATTATGTTATCATAATAAATGTGGCATCTTTGTCTTGCCCCCTGAAACGATCCTGTGTAGTTTTGTCTGCATAACAATCTGCAGGCATGGAGCCCCTCAGCTTCCTGTGGCCGCGGTTCACCACAACTCCCATTGGCTGGGAACAGTGAATCGCGGCCATAAGGCGCTGAGGGGCTCCATGCCTGCAGACGCTCCAGGTAAACAAAATGACAATGTATTAGATATTCAATTCAAGGATTCCATAGAGTTTAAAATGATCAAATTTTGGTGTAGACCCATTTATAAGCCGACCCCCACTCTTTGATGCATCACTTTTTTACCAAAAATATTCGGCTTATGAACGAGTATATACGGGTAGTTTGATGGATTTACATTGTTAAAAGTAAAAACAAAGAGGAGTCCTTGTGGCACCTTAGAGACTAACAAATTTATTTTGGCATAAGCTTTCGTGGGCTAAAACCCACTTCATCAGATGCATGGAGTGGAAAATACAGTAGCAGGTATATATATGCAGTACATGAAAAGATGGGAGTTGCCTTCCTGAATCCCCTGCAGCTAGAAGAAAAGTCCTATTGACACCAGCCTTACAGAGAAGGAAGAAGAGCAGAGGCTCCTTTTGCGAGGGATATGCAAGCTGATAAAGCACTGTAACTTGAGACCACAATGGAGAAGGTCAACAAGATGCACATAAAGTTTCCTTAGTTGTGCAACTGTCATTAAGCTTCCAATAAAGAGTGACACCAAAGGAATAAACAAATAAAGTAACATTCTGTTTAAAAAAAAGGAGGAGGGATGGTCAGCTGTGTGAATTTAATTACTATGTGTAGTATCTAAGTCAGGGATGGCCAAACTATGGCCTGGGGGCCACATCCAGCCCTTCAGATGTTTTAATCCAGCCCTCAAGCTCCTGCCGGGGGGCGGGATCTGGGGCTTGCCCTGCTCCATGCGTGCTGTGGCTCTGTGTGGCTCCCAGAAGCAGCTGCATGTCCCTCCTCCGGCTCCTACGTGTAGGGGCAGCCAGGGGGCTCTGTATGCTGCCCCCACCCCAAGTGCCGGCTCTGCAGCTCCCATTGGCCAGGAACTGCAGCCAATGGGAGCTGCAGGGGTGGCGCCTGCGGATGGAGCAGCATGCAGAGCTGCCTGGCTGCGCCTCCACATAGGAGCCAGAGGGGGGACATGCAGCTGCTTCCAGGAGCTGCTTTGAGGTAAGCGTCACCTGGAGCCTGCATCCCTGACTCCCTCCTGCACCCCAACCCGCTGTCCTAGCCCTGATCCCCCTTCTGCCCTCTGAGCCCCTCGGTCCCAACCCAGACCACTCTCTTGCACCCGCAGCCCCATCCCAGAGCCCACACCCCCAGCTGGAGCCTTCACCGCCCCCACACTCCAACCCCCTGCCACACCCTGAACTCCTCATTTCTGGCCCCACCTCAGAGCCCTCATCCCCTCCCACACCTCAACCTCCAATTCCATGAGCATTCATGGCCCACCATACAATTTCCATACCCAGATGTGGCCCTCGGTCCAAAAAGTTTCCCACCCCTGATCTAAGTACAAGGAAGTAATCTTTGCAGTCACATTTCACTGGTACATGTCCATTTTCAGCATACATCTTAGAGTTGGAATCGGTAGTTATTTAAATGCGGAATGAAGTATGGGTAATACTTAGTTTTGTAATTTTTTTTTTTTAAATCCTCTAACCACAAAAAAAAAAAAAACTTGTTCTTAATTTCAGCTTTCAAAGACGGATCCCTTAAAGACCTCTTGAATTTTAGTGGCACTATTCCAGTGAAATATCGGGGTAAGGTAACAACTCATAGATTGTATTTTCTATACCAATGCCAAATACAATGGTAAGACATTGTGTACATTTAACAGTATATCTTCCTGATTAGTCACGGAAAAGGCTTCTAATTTAGTACAGCCAGGAAGGCAGAAATATCATTATTTCCTTTGCAAAGATGGGTGACCTGGAGAGTCTCCATGTGCCACACAAGAGTTGGATTAAGATCTCTCTCTGGATAACTTGGACTGGGCTTGAAAAATCCACTTGCTTTCGTCATCAGTGTCTGGGGTCAAAGCTATAACTTTT
Source organism: Trachemys scripta elegans (assembly GCF_013100865.1). NCBI lineage: Eukaryota > Metazoa > Chordata > Testudines > Emydidae > Trachemys > Trachemys scripta. The sequence continues at coordinate 103,808,326 of NC_048301.1, read as the reverse complement.
TTGTTTTGTTTTTTTAGGGTAATTTCCATATGTGAACATAGTGTAAAATGATCCAGTGCTGTCTTCCTAAATCTGCAGATAGACAGCTCCAGTGCCTCTGCTGCTGTTCATAGCTGGTCAAGCTGCAGCAGTTGCTAATCACCAGAGCAAGGGTAGTCAATAGGGAGATTCTGGGCCAAATCTGGACTGCCAGACTCTTTTGAACAGACTCCGAAATCTTTTTATTTACTTATTATCATCATCATCATTATTATTTTTTTTTTAATTTTCTCTGGAGTCTGGGCTATACTTTGACCAAGAAATTTGGACTTTGACAAAAAATAGACTACCGCTGGTCCAGAGTCTTGGGGGAAGGAAGACGCTATGAGGAACAGCAGCGGCTGGCTCTAGAGCCATTGTCTGGGGTGGAGGGAACAACTTGAACAAAGGCTGAGGAAAGGATAAAGTAATAGAGATCTCTCCTCAATCTTGCACTAGGCAGTAGGCAGGAGGCCATGAGGTGAGAGGGGAGAAAATGGAAAGTAAGAGTACTCTTCTCCTTACCATCAGCCAAAGGATTGGAGTGTGAACTCACTTCTAAAAATATTTTAAGTAAAGTTGATTGACAGTTAATTTCTATACACCAATGTTTTATTCATTTAAATTTCTGGGGTTAAATTGCTCAGATTGGCTTTAGTAGTGGGGATGGCAACGTGGCCACCTTCAAACAGGATTACATTAATGTGAACCAGAAACCTTTTAGTTTGTGCCTGGAGCGTCTACACAGAGGAGTTACAACCTTTGTAGTCCAAACTGCAGGGCAGTGTGGATGCCCTAAAAGTTGACATACTCCCAGTTTCATATCCTAGCTTGCCACACACTGACCATGTAGACAAGCCCTCAATTTACCTAAATCAACATTAGCCACTTCTATTCCAAAATAAGAGTGCCCTCACATAGACTTGCCCTGAAATAACTAACTACATATTAGAAAAGTGATTTAGTTAACTAGGTGCAAGACTGTGTAGATGAGCCCTTAGTCCTCAGGCTGGTGGGTGTTGGGTAGAGTCTTCATGCCCTGTACTTGGATATGCAAATGTCCCCAGATAATTAGGACTCTTCCTTGAACTTGCTGTCTTTGAAGTCTAAACATAAAGCACTTAATAGAGTCTCCTCCTCATTAGCTCTTTGTTTCCAAGATTATATAAACCCTAGAAAAGTAAATTGATTGCTCCAAGAAGTTCCTTTGATCTGACAGACTTATTTGCTGGCAGAGCTCTGTAACAGAAATGCTTTATATTTGACAGGATTTCAATCAATGACACTTAATATAGCAGGTTTGGTAGGAATAGTATAAATCAATAGCATAAATAATCAAAGCAAATAAAGTGCTATATTTTAAGTAAAACGGAACACACAATCATGATTTCAGCATACCTTCGAAATGCGGAGGTCATAATGTTTTTTTGTTTTGTGTCTAACAGGTAATTCCTATAACATACCAATTTGTTTGTGGATTTTGGATTCTCATCCTTTTGCTCCTCCCATTTGCTTGCTGAAACCAACTATAAACATGGAAATCTCTGTGGGAAAACATGTAGATGCACATGGCAGGATATACTTGCCCTATCTACAAAACTGGAGCCACGTAAGGAAAAACAAATTCCAGGAAGAATACATTATATTACATACAAATTAACGCTCATTTTTTTTCTCTTCTCCTACATTTGTTAATCTTAAATGTACAGTCAATGACTATACAGACAGAAGCAGAAGGTTGTTTCCAAGTAGTAGCCTTCAGCCTGTCAGATATTATTATGAGGAAATAATTTTAAACTGAGGGGGAAAAAGGGGATTAAACTTATTTCCGTTAGAGAGAAGGATAAATCAGATAAAGAAAATGTGTCAAACATCTGTTAGTGCTATGAACAATGTCCAGTAACTGTGTAAGCTGAGGTTATATTTAGCAAGTGCAGTTTTTCAGTAAAATTACACTAACTGATATAGTAGCTTTGTCTCTGGTATGGACATTATTGCAAAATGGAGATGGTTTGTTTTTCTGGGGGTGACTAGTATAGAAGGTCCAAAAGCAACTTTAGTTGCCAAGTGGATGTCTTTTATGAAACACAGTAGATAGGTTACTTTAAACATGTGGTTGACAAGCCACAAAAAATAATTTAGTGAAATCTTTTTTGTTTTGTTTTTTTCCGCTAACTTTTTAAGATGAGTAAAACAAAGCTGTTGAGTTGAATTTTGGAGGGGGAGGAGTGGGGATGATGGGTGTCATTTTCCTACTTAATGAGTTGGGAATCTGTACCTGGTAATTACTGATTCATGCCCAGGCCTTACTTGGCTAAAAGGTCCATTGACCGCAATGAAAGCTTTGTCCAAATAAAGAATGCAAGATCAGGCTCTGATGCAGCTAGCCTGAATCTTCTCTAATGAGTTTTGTTTTTCTTCTTGCTGCCAAGTAGGCTATGTTTTTGCTACAGGCTTCTGCTGGTATGGGTGCAAATATCTGCGATTTGTGACCGACAGAGCTGTGCCAGCAGAAGCTGCTAGTGTAGGCACAATTATACTGACAAAACTCTTTTAATGGTATAGCTTGTTTTGCTTGTGGGGGTTAGTTTAACTATTCTGGTACAAAGGCTTTTCTGGTTTACTGCATCCACACTGGGAGTGCTTTGCCAGTAAGGTTAATCCTATGCCAATAAAGTGCTCCGTGTAGATATAGCCATAACCTATATTTAGTAATAGATGCTACTGTATCAGAGGCTTTCATATGTCCAATAATGCTTCAAATAACCAATTGAGTTGGTGTTTGGTAGGGTTACCATACGTCCGGTTTTTCCCGGACATGTCCGGCTTTTTGGTAATCAAACCCCTGTCGGGGGGGAATTGCCAAAAAGCCGAACATGTCCAGGAAAATACTGGCCGGGCACTTCCCCTCCCATGGCTGCTCTGCTCCTCCCCTGACTCTTCGGCTCTGTTTAAGAGCCGAGCTGCCCGAGCGCTCCAGCTTCGGGCAGCCCCCTTGCCTCCGGACCCCGAGCCACCGGCTGGGCACTTCCCCTCCCGGGCTCCAGCTGCTTTGCTCCGGCGGCGCAGGGTCCGGAGGCAAGGGGGCTGCCCAAAGCCGGTAGCGCTCGGGCAGCTTGGCTCTTAAACGGAGCCGAAGAGTCAGGGGAGAAGCACAGCAGCTGGAGCCCGGGAGGGGAAGTGCCCTGCCGAGGGCGCAGGGTCCGGAGGCATGGGGGCTGCCCGAAGCCTGAGTGCTACCGGCTTCACGGTTTGCCGGGCAGCCTTCATTCCCTGTGCCCCCAGCTGGGCACTTCGCCTCCCGGGCTCCAGCTGCGCTGGGGAAGCGCCGGCCAGGGGCGCAGGGTCTGGGGGCTGCCTGGCAAACTGTGAAGCTGGTAGCGCTCGGGCAGCCTTTTTCGCGTGGCTGGGAGGGAGGAGGGGGAGTTAGGGCAGGGACTTTGGGGAAGGGGCGGGGAATGGGCGGAGTTGGTGTGGGGCCCAGGGTGGGAAAGGGGCGGGACCAGGGCCCCGTGGAGTGTCCTCTTTTTTTATTTTTTAAATATGGTAACCCTAGTGTTTGGCATCTTTAATTCAGTCTCTATATTCTCCACTATTCTAATCCATACTCCCATAGTTACATATTTATATTAATAAGATATTAAAAATAAAATAGAAATATACTAACTGGCAGTGCTACTTTTCCTCTATCTTAAAAGTTGGTTTGAAAGGTTGATATTTGTAGTTTAGCTAAATGTATACAGTGATTCTTGATACCTGCTAATAAATTACTGCAGTTTATGGGCATGCTGTTTTATCATGATAGCTAGTAAAGATTGTAAGTCTTCTCCTATACGTATGCATTCCAGCCAAAGTCAATTATCATTGGATTAATCAAAGAAATGATTGAAAAGTTTGAGGAAGAGCTACCTCTGTATTCAGTATCATCTTCTGATGAAGCCAAGCAGCTAGAACTGCTATCCTATATTGCAAAGATAACTACAGGTGTGTAATTTTTCAGCAGATCTGAATCAATATCAGTGTTATCTATGCTTTTAGCTATTTTTATTTTATCTTTTCAAGGTGGACAATAAATATTACTTATAACTTTTAGTGGTTACATTTTCCTAAAACTCATTATTTTTCCTTTACCTTAAACATACCCTTTCTGAGGACATAGCTGATTTACATGTTCTCTTACGGATAATGCAATTTAAAACCGTCTTTCAATCTTTCAAAAACACTTTCTGCAGTATTATACATTGGTGCATGTAGTAGCATCAAAGGGATCATTATTATTTGTATTGTGGTAATCAGGAGTGCCGCCAGCTTTTTTGCCACCCTAGGCGGCGGAAGGTCCCGCCCCCGAAATACTGACGACGACCGGGGCGGCCAAAGATCCGGCCGCCGCGGTCGCCGCCCCCCCAAATGTTAGCACCCTAGGCAACCGCCTAAGTCGCCTAATGGGTTGCGCCGGCCCTGGTGGTAATGCCTACAGTTGCCAACCAAGATTGTACTAGAGGGCTTACCTATATGGAGCTCACTAAATATTGCTTAGTGAGCTTTAATGTTAGTACTGTTTCAAACAGCGCTAACATAGCACTAGGGAATCCTAGTGCACACCACCAGGGGTCTACATGGACCAATTAATGTGCAACACTTTATTGTGCTTTAGAAATAACCCCCCACTGTAATCCACATTACTGCTCCATGTATTCAAGGCCAGACACTGTACAAACCAGTTCAGAGATAGTTTTTGTCCCAAAGATCTTAGTCTAAACAAACAAGATGGACAAAGAGTAGCAGGGGAAATCGAAGGTGTACAGAAATTAAGTGAGTTGCCCAAGGTCACAGTGCATTTCAGTGGTAGAGCTGAGTACAGAGTTGGGGGAGGATGGTTAGTAGAGAAGGCATCTATTTGAATTTTTTTTCTTGCTGATGTAAGACTTAATTTAAATGTAAATTGTAAGAATATAATTCTGTGGAAAAAAATGTCTTACTCAATGGAAGCCTTGAAAAATTAGTTTCCATAGCCTGACCAGCGTATTGGAGAAAACAAAGTAATTTGATTTGATTAGACCCGGGCATTATCTTTCACATACAGTACATGTGTTTACACTGTCTTATAAAACCACCAGCTGTGATTGATTGATTGTTTTAATTTTAGGTGAAACTGACATGAATTCAAAGACTATGGTGGGTGGACAGAAAAAAGATGGAGGCTTTAACAAAGTTACTGTGATTGGAGCAGGAGATCTTGGCATTGCTTGTGTACTAGCAATTGCAGCAAAGGTACTTTCTCGTTTTTAATAGAATAGCTATTAATATTATCTAGTGCTATTCCTATAATGATCTCCAACCTAGTTCTTAGTGTTTAAAATAGAAAAACAATGACTTCATTTTAAGTACTTTTAATGATTTGTGATGTTGCTTCTCTAGTTTACCTTTTTCCTATTTAAAGATATTAAATTAAAAACATAACTTTTACACATTTCAAATGTAATCCTTTATTGGGTCCGACAGTCAGCTGTTGGCTGTAAAAAACATCTTAATTTTGAGCACAGATTCTTCAAAGCACATAAATTTGTAGTTAAGGGATATTGTCAAGGTTGTGCCCTAGATATTGTTGAGTTCTCACAATATAGGGTATTTCTATATGTGCTCAGTATTTGAGCACAATAGTCAGAGTTTTGGCCTTCACTTTGAATGTCTGAGTGTAACCCTCTTAAGGTGGGTTTTGTGTATGTGGTTTAATATACTATTTGGCAATGGAACTACTAACACAGATGTCCAATTTTCCATTTAACATTACGCAATCATTGGTGATTTGGATGTGAGCTGTTTTGGGGTTTTTTTGCAACATAATTAACATCCTTTTTAAAGTGAGATCCAATCTCAGAAGCATCTTTTTATCAGAATAAACTGCATTTTATTTTGTTGCAGAGCTGAAATATATTTATTTGTACAGGGTGCTGCAGACCAGGTAGTTCTCTTGGACCTCTCAGAAGGTGCAGCAAAAGGAGGAACAATGGACCTGGATATCTTTGCTCTGCCAAATGTAGAGATCAGCAAAGGTACTAATTTTTTATATTGTAGTGGCAGGGCCGGCTCCAGGCACCAGCCCAGCAAGCAGGTGCTTGGGGCGGCCAGCGGAGAGGGGCGGCACGTCTGGCTCTTCGGCGGCGGGGTCCCTCACTCCCTCTCAGAGCAAAGGACCAGCCGCCGAATTGCTGCCGAAGACTGAAGCGTTGGCGGTAGAGCTGATCGCGATCGCGGCTTTTTGTTTGTTTGTTTTTGTTTCTGCTTGGGGCGGCAAAAACCCTGGAGCCGGCCCTGTGTAGTGGAACATATTACTGTATGCTCTATATTTTTATTTTGCTCTATACTTATATATTTATTTACTTTATGGGAACTAGATCACCCTCGGGAGTGATAGAAACTTTCACCTCTGGGTCATTAATTTAAATTCATTCTGGGTCTTTAAACACCCATTATCTTCTGATAGTTTCTCGCCTCCTGAAGTGGTGGCTGCAGATTAAGACTGATATATACTGGTGGCATGGTCTAGGGAAGCTGGTACTGCTCCTGTCCAATACTCTAATCTGTTTTGTTTTTAGAGGCTTATATCTCTTTTGCTATCAATCAGGCACCTTCTAGCTGCATTCAGTTCATTTACTAGATATATTTTGTAAGATACTTTTTTTTTTTAGTGGCTGTCCATGTTCCACCTCATGCCAAGCCACCAGAACTCTTTGATACAGTGTCAGCATCTTTGACTCTGAGCTAGAAGGACAAAAAGAACAGAAGCCCCTATGTGAAAGAAAGAAATGAGGATAAAGATCTTCACCAAGAATCCAGGATTATCAGGATGCAGTGCTCTGATACTATAGCGATGGCCCCAGTATAAATACCTAGCTAGATGGGGGTTGGAAAAAGGAGAGAACTTCTTTTTTAGAGAGCCAAATAAATAATGGCAGGAGAAGGATGCTAGTTTTTACTTCTTAGTTTCTTAGCAAGGTATAAAGAAATAAATATCAAAAAGCTAATGTAATATATGGTAGCAATGTCCAGTTGTTAGAGTAGAAGCCTGGGTGGTCCAGATTCCTGGTTGTCTTCCAAGCTGTGCAGCAAGCTCTGTATGATCGTGGGCAAATTGCAGCCTGTTTCTCAGGTTTCCATTTATAAATGGGGATAATGTCAACCTCGCATGGGTTCTATGGGACGTAACTATTTGTAAGATACTTTGAGATCCTTGGATTAAAGGTACTGTAGAAGGGTGCAAAGTACCCTTATATAATAGGCAAAGCAGCTTCAAAACAAAGCTCTGTATACACTTTCAACACAGTAGATCGGAGATTATGATACATAAAAATATCTTTCTAGTTCAATTCTACTGTAGGAAAAAAGCTGTTAATTTAAAAGTTCTCGCGGAAAGGCAAACAAAGTAGTTGTGTGTTGAATGGAACGTACATATACTGGTTTTAGTATGGGTCATTTAAAACATTTTTGTGCCAAGTCTATCTTGACATATCTATAATTTGATAAAATGAGACTTTAAAAAACCCTCAAATATTTTTTTTATGTTCATCAGATTTTTCTACTTCTGCTGATTCAAAAGTGGTAGTGCTCACCGTTAATTCTCTGGGTAATGCTCAGTCGTATCTTGGTGTCATACAGAGCAACGTGGATCTATTCAGAGGAATTGTCCCAGCAGTAGCACATTATAGTCAAAATAGTGTGCTGCTTGTTGCATCTCATCCAGGTTTGTTGGTATTTTACATGTATCTGTTTTTTGTTCTGATCTATTTAAAGAATATCCTATTGCCTGACGTACTCTACTGAGCAGGGAGTCAGCACTCCTAAATTCTAATCCCAGTTCTGAGATGGACTCCCTCTTCAGACTTGGGCAAACCACTATATCCATGTGTTTCTTTATATGGAAAGGCTGTTGATAAGATGTTGTCTTAGTCATAGTTTAGATAAGGGGGGGAAGTGATAGTATTTTTTATATCAAAAGTCTTCTTGCATATGTTTTGTTTTTGTCTATTGTTTAAATCTCATTTTATCTAGAGTCTTATGATATGCCCATCTACTGTAGTCAGAGCACCTTGCAAATGTGTTAGTGACAAGATCTCTCTCTCTCTCTCTCTCTCTCTCTTCCCCTATGCTGTAAGGATATATACACACAATATGATCAAAACTTCTGGTTGATAGCTCCTTATGTTACCAGTAAATTCTTAGCCCATTGTTTCTTTGGAAACACATTCATAATGATAAAACTATCATAAGTCCATGATCTTGTGTCAGAACACTAAGTAAGTAGGGAAGGAAGAAGCAGACATGAACCTACCCATCCGCACACACTTAAAACATGTTACTATAACATGTTAGAGCAATTGGCAAGATTACCTTTTGCTCCATTCAAAACAAGGAAGGAGGGGAGACATTTGCCAAATAGAAAGAGAACGAAACTTTAAGGTGGGGGCTTGGGTTTTTGGGGTGGTGGTGGTGGTGAGAGAAATTATTTGAATTTCTGATGTTTTCTTAATATTTTACTCGAGCTATGACATGATTATTTTCAAAGCCTGACTCGTTTTAGAAATGAGTAAGCTGCTGATAGTCCTGTATGCTTATACTTTGAGTTATAAAAAGTTCTGGTTCTTGTTTCTTGAGTGTGAATTATAGTTTGCTGTTGTGTTGAATTTTGGGAGTAATTCTTTGTTTTCAACATACTTTTGTCCCATGTTTAGTGGAAATAATGACATATGTCTCATGGAAGCTGAGTGCATTTCCTAAAAGCAGAGTTATCGGAATTGGTTGTAATCTAGACACTGAGAGATTCCAATATATTATCACAAACTTGTTGAAAGCACAGACCATAGGAAAAGAGGCTTGGATTATCGGCGAACGAGGGGAAGACAAAGGTAAACGGATACATGATTTTGACTTAGAGTTTGAACTGTTCTAGAAAGGGGGGGAAAGACACAAACTATGAAGAGTGTTAGTGTTTATAGGGTGTTTCCCCAAGATTCTAGAGCAGGATGGGAGCAAACAAATATCTTCTCTGTGTGTCCAAATGGGGAGAAATGTACAGAAGTACAGCTTTGATTGTTTATTTGGTATAACACTAAATTACATTCAAGATATTGAAGAGGGAGGTCTCTTTTTCAGGGAAGGGAATGCATGGGGGTAAAAGTATGTGAAGAGCTGTCAGTACTTCAGAGAATACCATGTTTTTAGAGGTGCTGACCCCTGACTCATATGGACGCTCACAGTAGCTGTGGTTGCTCAAAACCTTTGCAAACTGGCTGTAATTGACTTCCCAAAGTGCACAGCAGAGACAAGAATGGAACCAGGAGTTTTGGGTCTAGAGGAGGAAGATAGAATTGAGTTGAGTGCTCTTTACAGAACTGGATACAGTGAGATTTAGCTTCTCCCTACATTTAAAGAAGGTGACATATGAAGGATAAAGTAATTAAAAAAACAAACAAACTAGGCTCTTTATCACATCTGCTTAAACTGCTACTCCAAATAGAAACACCAAACTTTAATTCACGAGCGTGCGGCATCTGCTCCTACACAACACAGCTACTGCTACCTTTCTGTTAAGTGTCAGGTTTTTTTCCTCTTAAATTGAAAACCCTGCAGCGGTGGTCTTTTCTTCAGAGGAGGGTTACCTCCCTTTCCCCTTCCAAAAGTTGTCCTCAAAAGAATGAAATCAATTTTTTGAAAAAGCAGTTAGGTTAAAAAAAAACCCAAAAACTAATATGGGCATATTATAAATGTAAACTGTGAAGCATTCTGTAATAGAGATTTGAGTATATATGAAGAATGGAAATTGCAGCTAAACTTTGGGGTGAACTAGGTTGTCTGGATGTTAAAGATATTGATAGGCCATGGTGTTTCATGGAGGGGAGATAGAAAACAATGTACTGTCTTTAGAGTAACTTTTAATGAGAAGTCTGTTTAAAAATGTTAGTGTTGCAAACAGTTTAGAGGAGCACACACTTTTTTAGCATTTGATAGTGAACCTTTGATAGTGAAAGTTGTTCTATGAGTCATTGTTTTCCTTGTATGGCTCATTTAAGTCATGACTTCCAGTTGAAATACAAAAGACTGATTTATAAGGAAGCAATAATAGACTTAATTTGTACAGTAGATTTGTCAGTCTTCATGAATTTGATCTCTGTCACACTTCAAACTATCCTTGATAGCTTATTGTAGCAGGTGGCTTTTCAACTGACTTGTCATTCCCAGCTTTCCTTCTATATAAAAAGAACAGGAGTACTTGTGGCACCTTAGAGACTAACAAATTTATTAGAGCATAAGCTTTCGTGGACTACAGCCCACTTCTTCGGATGCATATAAGTACTCCTGTTCTTTTTGCGGATACAGACTAACACGGCTGCTACTCTGATTCCTTCTATATGTTAAGCTAAACAATAATATATTTGTCTTTGAGTTGAAAAGAACTGAAAACATTATACCACATCAGATGCATTACACATTGAGGCACATTGGCTCCCTCTATTCTCTGCCAATCCTGATCTGCAGGACACATCTAAGGGTGAGAGAGTAGCTTGGTCTCCATGGTCCATTCATTCCTGAGGGTCTCTGCTGAAAGTGAATATAGTAGTTTCTGTGATAATTTTTTTGTAGTTTGGATAACTGTCTGCTAAGAACCTAATATTCAGATCTTGAGTTTAGGATTGCCTTTCATCATGCTTGCCAAATCAAATGCACTCTACCACTGTTCCACTGTTACTTTACAGCAAACTCTGAGGGAAAATATTTATACCCAAATTCTGCAATAATTGGACTGAACATAAAGGTGTTACCCAAAAATTTATTTTTCTTTCGACAATATTCCTATTTGAAATTATGATAGTGGGGCCTGGTTGATTTTAAGGGAATTGGTAATAGAGTATGGACCTTTCACCTCTAAGTTACTTCAGATCCAACTTGAGTTGACAGAAAACTACTATCTGACAGCTGTCTGGCAGCATATGTAAAATGAATGGGTGGGTTCAGTCCTGTTCTTGGTAGATAAGTTCCCGTACCAAATGTGATCTTTTTTCGTGACACTTACCGTCCCCCTTGTGTGCGGTTTAAACAGAGATTAAATGGAAATGGAGACTGAACAAGCCTCTTGCCTTTAAAGTTAGTCCCTTTAGAGGGCTAAGACATGCTGGCAGGACAGTGTGAGCAATCTTGCATAGCTATTTCCTGTGCCATATAAGGCTGTCATCCCAATAATAATCATCAGCCTTGCGCATACGCATACCCACCCACACTGGTAGCAGCATCATGCATTAAGGGGGCGGGGAAAGACAAGTTGTAGGTAAGGTTGTAAAAGCATATTAAAATTTAAGAAAGGAGATGGGAGTGAAAAAAAATAAGACTGCTGAAGCTGTTTAAAAACAAACAAGTGGAATGCTGAGAAATGTTAAGATAAAACATATGTTTTTTTCCCTGTAGCCCTTCTCTCTTTGCACCAACACTTCTGAGACTATCTTTTACCATATGTGTCTAACTTTGACAACAGGAGCCACATTGCACCATTCTACATAGTGTACTTAGTAATGCGTAACAAATTCTATTAAATCTTTATGTGGAACATTTTTTTGAACAACAGTTTCTCTAGGCCAGTTCTGCCATGGAATTTACAACCTCAGAAAGACACCAAACTGAGCTCAGGGCTCAGTACCAGTATGCACTTCAGAAAATCAGTTTAAAGTTTTATCATTCCAATATATTATAACATTAATGAAAGTTTGTTTTTAATTTTATTTAGTGCCTGCATGGAGTGGTTCTAACTTAGTAACATATCATCAAACTGAACGAGTAGTGAATGATAACTCTCAGGAGCAGTTGGCGAACAGGTAACACAGTTACAACAGTAAACTTAAATTCACACCAACCTGTTACCAGAATAGTAGAGGTGTTTTTTCCCAATCCGCAGAGTTCAGAATCTCTGAATAATATGACTTTTCTTTATTACTATGAGCAATTCTGCTTTGAAGCTTTCAGGTCATCGGTATACCTAGAATATATAGGAAAAGACTATTTTTTAGTTCTGAATTTTGTTTTTCCAGTGGCTAAATATAATTAAGTGGTAATGTTAATAGAATAAGTGTGTGCTCCTCTAAACTGTTTGCAACACTAACACTAAAATGCCTTGCATCAGCATTTATTTGATGCAGTAGGCTAGGCTGTTCATAATCCTAATACATGACACTTATTTAGTACCTTCCCTCTGAGGTTTTCAAAGCACTTCTTAATCAAAAATATACTGTAGTGAACAGGGTATATATTTAACGTTGCTTTTCATAGACATTAGGAAAATGTCTGCCATGATAACTTCTATTAAGTTAGCAAAATTTTACCATTTGCATGGAGGAATTTAAAAAATGGTGATCTTTGTAGAATTGGGAAATAAAGCATTGCTTTAGAAAGCAAGTTATAGAGAAGTAGACAGCGGTGTTCAGATGCTATGCAATACTTTTTGTGTGTTTATGGAATACTGTGTGTCGAACAAAACATAGGTAACTGAAGAAATTTCTAAAACCACATTTTTCTCTGTTATGTAGAGCCATGGAAGTTCTTAAGGGAAAAGGTCAAAAGTCCTGGTCTGTTGGGCTGTCAATAGCTGATCTGATTGAAAGTATACTGAAAAATAAAAGAAAGGTTCATTCCATATCAACTCTGGCAAAGGTAAATATGGTATTAATTTCATATATTTTTCTATTGTGCCTTTAATCCTATTACTCATGTTAATTGTAGCCATATATAGACCGTAGTCCTGACCAGCCATTCTGCAGACAAACTATTTGTTACTTTCTTCCTACAACAGGCACCTAGTTTTTAGGATCCATCTGAAAATGAGCAAAAATCAATTACTGCACTCTGTAGTGGACTTTCAAAATATAGGAGTTGAAAGATGCAACATGTACAGTGCTGGTGTCCAGCTCACCACTGATCAAGGCTATTAACACAGTTAGTTTTGGCAAAATAACAGGCAGATGTGTCATGGTTCAAAGTGCTTGATGTTGAATGCAAATCTCCCCAAAGGCTAAACATCTTCAACTTCATTTAGAAGAAGCTGATGTAGATTTTCTCACTATTGTATTTGTCAAATCAGGAAGGAAACTTTTTTCTAGTTTCTCACTTTCTGATCAGGGAAGAGAGGATATGCTTATATTTGACTAAACAGAATCTCAGACTAGATTTTAATTAAACTTTATTCTAAAAGGCTTAATTAAAGCAATAGGTTGTTTATATTAGAACACAGCATGGAAACATTTTTCTTTGCTTTACAAGGTATGTGAACTTCCTACATTGGTGACTGATCCATTTTGTGCTTGAGATTACAAAGGCTTATTTGTGTTTCATTATGTACATAAACTTAATTTCTTCCTCTCATCATGGGAACATTTTAGCACTTGTTATGTGAAATAGCTACTCGGGTATGGGAGTGACTAATAGTGTCTTGAGATGAACATAAATTGTACAGACACTAGGCAAGATTTGAACAAAAATCTAATTTTATTTTAAACAAGACTTATAAAATTCCAACTAATTTTAGTTGCAAAATGTTGATGTCCTATTACTAAGATTTTTTAAAAAACAGAATATTTAATCTACTATACAGTATTATAAATAACAAACCTAAGCTATGCTTGTCAGCTAAACAAAGCATGTCTTGTGATGAATTATCCTTGCTTATTTAAATTTGTTAACGTACATAATTTTGTATTTTATAGTGGGCATGGGGAATGGAGATTAATGAACTTAGAGTTGTTTTTATGTACATTCTTTTTGTCTTCACTATTTCAGGGGTGTTGCAATATAAACAGTGAAGTATTTTTAAGTATGCCATGTATTCTTGGAACCAATGGAGTGACTGAAATTATCAAACCACTGAAGGAGGATAAGTTGGTGGCAAAAAAACTGCAAAGCAGTGCAGCATCAATTCATGACCTTCAACAGCAATTGAAACTTTAAACACAATGGAATCATGCAATATCTGCTCATGAAAATGCTGGGTTTGATAAGGAAAAATGTTTCCTTGGTAGATACAGGTTTCTGCAAACAGAAGAATTATCATTTCCTTTCACAACTGTGTCACTCCTTCAAAGCATTAGTTAAACTATGTAACAAAGAGAACATCTCAAAATTGAAACCTTTTTTTTTATGCTGTAGCTTTTGTAGTCAAAATGAAGAGGATAATGTACAACTATGTTGTTTTTTTTTTTTGTCAAGATTTAAGTAGCTTTGCCTGCAGTCTTTGTTACTAAGCTATGCACCATGTAGGCCTGATTTTCACATTCACTATGTTTCTGTTGTGCCCTCTGCTGGGACAAATAGGTTATAAAGCTGATTTAACAATCTATTTGGAAGTGTCTCTAGTGTAGGGAGAATCCTTGCGTGGTGCAGAGCCACTACAGAAGCAGTATGTCATCTTGTAACCTTCAGTGAAGGGGGCATGACTAGAACACCATTGCACTCCAGCTATTCAGTGCAGTAAAGCATTGACTAAAATGATCCTCATGCTTAACAGACACGATAAAGGTAGAGCACTTTATTGTTTTCATGTAATTGAACTTGACACTAGAACACTGCTAGGAAAAATGGAAAATATTTTTTTAATGATACACCTTTGAGCTTGAGCTTTTGGGCACTGGGTATGAATGCTGTTGTATGTTCATTTAATTGTCTGAGCTTTTTTTCCTAGAATTTTTCTCGATTTGAATTGTTTTGTATGTTTTACAGACACTTTAGGTGCTTTTATGCTATGTATTAGAAATAACTTTTTTGTTTTAAACACTAGAGGTATTCCAACAAGTACAACATTGGTAAAGATACTGCATACAGCGGTGAGGTGTTTGTGTGGGGGGAGGTGAGAATAAAGGACAATCTGACAGTTGAGTAATATAGAAGTAAATAAGGCTTGGGGGCATAATTAATTCATGGAAATATATGATTCAAAGCCCATTGATGTCAGTGGGATTTGGATCAGGTTCATAAGGAATAAAGTGAGGAAAGGCAACTGAATCTGAGTAGGGAGACACCCCTGGCTGATAAGGGTGAGGGGTGTACAGAAAAAGCAGGATACTAGTGTTTAAAATAAACCAAAAAAGAATGCATGTTGCTACAAGTGGTTTTATCGACTTCTTAAATAATCTTTGCTTGTTCATTATGTTACACTCCTAATAGAAAAGTAGCATATTCATCTTGTGTGTAGACTTTAGTATTAAATTGAATACTAATGATACCAAATACAGTAAAGGAGAAAATGTGGACCTAACTCTTAAAAGTGCTGGTATGTATTTCTTAAAATACCATTGAAGCTTTATGTTGGTAAAGATACAATATGTGAAGGAATTAGATTGATATACTTGTGCCTTACACTTATACCTCAGAAAGGGCCCAGTCTTGAAGAGGCTTAGTACCCTCAACAACCTTTTGGGCCTGATATGTATCATTTACAAGTCCAGTTTCCATTGTAATCGATGGGAGCAAGATTTAGCCCATTGACTTCAGTGGGAGTTGTGATATGCTGAGTGATCTCAGGATTGAGACCAAAAATAGGAAAACTAAATTTTCTTTAATGGAATCACCATTCTTATTGCCTGAGCATTTTTTTAATGTTTTAATCAGTGATGCTTTGTAAATAGTGATTATTATGATGGAACAATTGAGCTAGTTGTTTAAACATAATTGAGCTCTAGTCTCTAGTTGGACTGGTTTTCTTTTTAATTTATTAAAATCATCCTGAATGAGCAATAACTAACTTTTCCTTAAAGTGTGCATTTAAAATTGTTCATAAAGAGGGCTACACTTAGCTAGAATAGATCATTTTTGTACCTTAATGTTGTATCTTATTTTGTAAAAAGCTGCAGTCCTCTTATAATTGGCACTTTTTGGGATAAATGGTACTTAGCACTCATAATAATTCAGAAATCTGATCTAATTTTTAAATCTATTAAATGCCATTGTTCAGAAGTTTCCAATTTTTATTTAAAAATAAGGGATTGCAGCTTTAAAAATACATTATATGGCACTTTACATTGTCGCAGGAAGGAAATTGTCTAAAGTCACTTTTAGACTAATGGCACTAAAAGGCATCTGTTGTATGACACTTATTCTTGTTCTTCAGAAACAGTGGGGAAAAATAGAGTTTTAGATGCCCAAAGTACTTGTAAGACATGGCCTCCTATTAAGGGCCTCTAAAATGGGGATTTTAGTTGGCCAGCCATTTCCAGTATACTAAACAGTTGGTGTATTGCTGCAAAACTCTTAATGTTGATATCTAGGTTCAGATATACTGAATTTATGTAACTTGTACATTGCACTGTTTTCCTATTATTCTGTATTTAAAGTATGGTTCTTATGCGTTGAGGGTGTCATGAAGTATCGAGTCGTTGTACTTTCATTCAGTTCTGTTTTAAATCATGGTTCTCATGCGTTGTGGTTCTCAAGATCTAATGATTCTTGTTATGCCTCTAAATGAATTACTTATGCGAAGGCTGTTCTTAGAAAAATTAATCAAAAATGCAGTAGACAATAGGAGGACTGGAATAGTGATCATGTGCTGTCCAACGTACCATATCAAAGGGTCTCAACTAAAGAAAATCATCAGGCACCAAGATAATAGGAGATGCTCATTAACTCTAATACTGTTATGGTAAGTGTGCTCTTGTATTAAAATATTAATCACAAATCAAACAAAATGCCACCCTTGTAACTACCCTTGTAGTGAATGGGAGAAATGTCTTGTTGTTTACATTACAGCTGTCAGCAATAAGCTTTGTCCGTACGCTGTTATGAAGTGGTAGTAATAAAGGATACAGAACTTGATACCTATGCTGTATATATATTAATCTATTCTATCTTCTGGCCTCATTTCTGGGTGTAAAATTTAGCATGCACATGTGTTTACAGAAGGGGCTGCTCTCCTGGTGTGCTCCTGTGGCTTAAAGCGGGGGTAGTCAGAGGCGGACTGTGGGCTAAATCTAGTCCACCAGACACTTTGGAACAGACCCTAAAATCTTTGTATATACTTATCTTTTTTTATTATTATTTTCTTCTCTTCTTCTCCAAGAAATTTAGACCTTGACAAAAAATAGACTACCCCAGTAAGAGCTGGGCCCAGATGCTACGCTGCAGTCATGTAGTAGTGCTGTGGCCAGCAAGGGCTTGTGAGTAGATGTGGAGGAGCCTTCAGGTTCTCAGTGCATGGATGAAGGTGAACTGGACTTGCTGGTGATATTGGTCCCCTTGCAACTGGGGTGGTGCTGCCCCATGGGTGAGGCCCAGTCTGCTTCAGCTGAAGGGTGGACACACTCTTTAAGGCAAGGTCCCTGCAAGGGAAACGTTCAGAACCGGTTCAGCTAAACCACTTTTAAACGTAGACGTGCTGCGCATGAACCACTTTCCACGTCTTGCGGCCCTGCCACGCCCCAGGTCCAAAAGTGTGTGACCGCCCCGCCCCTGCATGTCACATGACCTTTCCGAAGCTCTCGGCCTGAACTCCCCTCTGTCACGTGACGAGGGCAAGCGCCCCCGAGTTCGGAAGTGACGTGTGGGCCGGCGGACATGGGGCCTGCCGGAAGCGTAGAGCGCGGTGAGCTTCCTGTTTATGCAGGAGGAGGAGCCGGAGGCGCGCGCTAGGCCGCTCTCTCGTTTGCGCCGCGGCAACGGTAACGGGGGCGAGGCTGCCATGGCGCTGTCCGAGTCCCAGCTGAAGAAGATGCTCGCCAAGGTAAGCGGCCGCTCCCGAGACTCTGCCGCCTGGGAAGCGGTCGCCCCCCACACACACCCCGGCCGCTTCGCCACACCCCCGGCAGCGGGCGGCTTGGTCTGTTCTGCCCCCCCCCCCCCCCCGGTATCTCCTAGAACCGGCTGCTTTTCCCGATCGCCTCCAAGCCGGGGTCCGGCCCCCTCCTACCCTTTCCCCGGGACTTCCCGTCCTGGACGTCTCGCTGGGGTGGAGCCCGGAGCAGCCAGACGAGACCCGCCCTGGCCCCTGGGACGCTATTGTGTAGGGAGCCCTGAGCCAGGGAACGGGGAGCTTCGCCCCTCTTTGGGGGGCGGGACACGGATTCCTGCTTGCGGGGCTTCGTCTCCCACCGCCCTGGTGTGTCCCCGGCCGACGCGTACAGCAAACCCCCCTGGGCGGAGATGCACCGCCGAGTCCTTCTTTGCCACCACCCCACGGGTGGTAAGGGGCCGCATAGGTGTCTCTGGGACAGGAGCCGGCCCTGCCTGGTCTTCGCCCCTGGGACGGGGGTGATGTAGGAGTCAGCAGAATTTAAATTTACCTGCCTTCGTCCATCGCCGGTAGCTGGAAAAACCAGCCCCTTTGCTTGTGGCTCAAGGAAACCTGATCTCAGAGTCATTGAGAGAAAATAATTGTGGGTCCCCGTCGTGCTTCGCTGGCTCGGAGCACTTCAGTTTGACATCGGTCCGGCGGCTGCCCTCCTATTAACCTGCTGAGCAAGCCATGGGCTTAATCAGGCGCTGAGGAGTCAGGACTAATTAGTTCTACTAACTTTCTTTGTGACCTTGGACAAATCGTTTTTACCTTTGTGCTTCCATTTCCCCATAATGTGTTTAAGTGTTTTATTTTGTTCCTTGGCTGAAAGATCCTATATAAATGTAAAGTATTATAGTAACCGGTCTGATAAGTGTGGTGGTATCACCATTTCTAAGAGGTACATAGACAGTACTTGCCTTGTGTTTACTTATTGCCTCACTAAAACTGTTTTTAAAACCACCACGCTAGGGACCAGCAAAAACCACTTGTACAGCAGAGGCTGTCCTTACACAAAAAATGGAACAAAACTATACTGAGTGGGATATTTGCACTGCAGTGTTAGCGCTTTCCATATTAACATTAAAATACTGTACTCACTTATTTCTGTATTACATTGGCTACTGTGGTAGGTTTCCTCTGTACCATCCATATTTAGTAAAAAAAAAAAAAAAATTTATGTTTAGAAATTGATTTTGCAGTTATGATTGAACCAATAATTAATGGGTTGTAATAGTTGTGCGTATCCTTCAGATGTGCAAAATTGAGAAAATAGTGCTAATAAACTTAGCAGTTGTAAATTTGTAGAAACCAGAGACTGCCAGTAATTAACATTCAGATTTGTGAGACAACCTTTATTCATTCACATGTAGTAAACCTGTATTTGTGGTCACTTACTACCCATGGTCAATCAAATTGACCGATGAAAACTCAATCTCTGAGGTTGTTTTCCTATGTTAACTTGCAACATTTAAGTGGTCACCTGACAAACACATTAGCAGCCACACAAGGACTTGCTCCGTGCCTTCAGTAACAGTGAAGAAAACCTACTGAAGTGTCTGCAAGAAAAGCTGCTCCACCTAAATGTTGAAGCTGAGGCCCATGCTAAAATCCTACTGAGCTAGTCCCTGCCACCAGCTACTGTCATTAGAACATTGCACTGTATTGTAATATTTAAAGGCTTTTCATATTGGGTGTACAGTATTGATTACTTCACGTTTCAGAGGGGTCTGGGCAGGGTTTCATCTTTCTACAAAATTAGATCTAATTTGACTGTATATAAAAAAAACAGGAAAGTAATCTGTTTTACTTTCTGAGAAAGAAGTTGTGATGGAAGAGGTAGTGAGTTTGTTTTTTCACTTTGGAGGTCCATGCAGAGGATTAACACTGTTCCAATCAGATCATATATATATAAAAGAAATTCATCCTAATTTGCTACATATGACTTCAGTGAAATCTGCTGTTCACCTACTAGCCGATGAAAATAGAGGCTTCTTAACCTCTCTCCACTTCTTTGGACTTCTTTTCACAGAAAAGATATTATACTTCTTAAATGTGTGGCTATAAGGAGGAGACTTTTAGGTATTTCTAATGAGAAATATTCAAAAACTGTAACAGTAAATGACATCTAATTTAAGTGAACATAAAGATTTATTTCCTCTGCAAGTAAGTATTTACTTCTGTCATTGACTTACTGTGTGAGCGTGGGCAAAGCACTTAGGCTCTGTGCCTCTGTTTCCTGATCTATAAAATGGAAGTATTTATATGTTGGTTGTAAAGTGGCTTAAAATCTTGACTGAAAGAGCGCTATATATAAGAGCTAAATATTTGCTCAGCTTAATACATTTAGAAGTCAATAGCTGCTTATTTTCTCATAGGGATTTTGGAGACTCTTTCTGAACCCTTATTCAAACTGACAGTTTATATTTTGAACCATTATTCAAAGGACATAAATATTAGATCAAAAGCTGTTTGCTTATTTAATATAAATTGGAATGAAAAGGAAAATAAAGGGCACAGACATTACATAATTGCAGAGATGTAGCTGAAATAAGTTATTTTAAATTTGACAGTGTAGTTGAAAATAACTCTTAAGTTGGAGAAAGTCCATTTCAGAAACAAGAAAAAATATTCCCTCAAATATCATTCTTTTCTATGCAGTATTTTTCAGTCTGTCGGTATTCCATAGTTGTTTGAATAATCTTAAAAATCACATGAGAATGACTGTTGCAGCATGTGCTCTGTTTATAGCAACATCAGTAGCCAAACTCATTATTTGCATATCTCTTGAAAGTAAGGAATAATACATTATTGAACAACTAGGATAATAAAGCAGTCACTGCAACAATATTTTTTTAAATCTAAGAAAAAAAATCAAACTATTGCCAAAGCTCACTTTTCTGTGTGCTGCTTAAAAAAAAAGAAAATTTCCCCCCCAAGTATCTGAAAATGTCAATCCAGAAACTTGAAATTACTATAAAGAGAAATATATATTGGAGTGATATAACACTCTGAATTAAATTATAAAAGTCTTCAACCAGACTTCATAGTTTTAAATGCACCATTCCAAGTCAGCTAAGCAGTGTGTCATTAAGATGTTTTAGATTTCTTCATGATAATAAATGCTTTCTTCTCCGTCGCCATAGAAAAAACTAGGATTGAAATAATACTGTACACATGCAACACCTTTCAGCACACTGCAAACACAAGTCTCGCAACATTCATGTTTATCTGACAAGCATAACTAGGGCTGTCAAGCGATTTAAAAAAATTAATCCTGTGATTAATTGCCCTGCTTAAACAATAATAGAATACTATTTATATAAATATTTTTGGATGGTTTCCACATTTTTAAATATATTAACTTCAATTATAACACAGAATATAAAGTGTACAGTGCTTACTTTATATTTATTTTTTATTATAAATATTTGCACTGTAAAAAAGAAATAGTATTTTTCAATTCACTTAATACAAGTACTGTAGTGCAGTCTCTTTATCATGAAAGTTGAACTTACAAATGAAGAATTATGTACAAAAAAAAACTGCATTAAAAAATAAAGCAATGTAAAACTTTAGTGCCTGCAAGTCCACTCAGTCCTACTTCTTGTTCAGCCAGTAGCTCAGACAAACTAGTTTGTTTACATTTGCAGGAGATAATGCTGCCCGTTTCTTATTTACAATGTCACCTGAAAGTGAGAACAGGCATTCGCACGGCGCTGTTGTAGCCGGCATTGCAAGATATTTGTGTGCTAGATGTGCTAAAGATTCATATGTCCCTTCATGCTTCAACCACCATTCCAGAGGACATGCAACCATGTTGATGATGGGTTCTGCTCGATAAGGATCCAAAGCAGCGTGGACCAGTGCGTGTTCTTTTGCATCATCTAAGTCAGATGCCACCAGCAGAAGGTTGATTTTATTTTTTGTGGTTCAGGTTCTATAGTTTCCACATCGAAGTGTTGGTCTTTTAAGACTTCTGAAAGCATGCGCCACACCCCATCCCGATCAGATTTTGGAAGGCACTTCAGATTCTTAAACCTTGGGTCGAGTGCTGTAGCTATCTTTAAAAATCCTACATTGGTAACTACTTTGCGTTTTGTCAAATCTGCAGTGAAAGTGTTCCTAAAACGAACAACATGTTCTGTCATCATCCGAGACTGCTATAACATGAAATATATGGCAGTATGCGGGTAAAACAGAGCAGGAGACATTCAGTTCTCCCCCGAGAAGTTCAGTCACAAATTTAATTAACACATTAGTTTTTTAACTAGTGTAATCAGCATGGAAGCATGTCCTGTGGAATGGTAGCCAAAGCATGAAGGGTCATATGAATATTTAGCATATCTGGCACATAAATACCTTGCAATGCCGGCTACAAAAGTGCCATGCAAACATCACAGGTGACATTGTAAATAAGCGGGCAGCATTATCTCCCATAAATGTAAACAAACTGGTTTCTCTTAGCGATTGGCTGAACAGGAAGTAGGACTGAGTGGACTTTGTTTTGTTTTTGAGTGTAGTTATGTAACAAACAAAAAAATCTACGTTTGTAAGTTGCGCTTTCACGATAAAGAGATTGCAGTAAGATGCTTGTCTGAGGTAAATTGAAAAATACTATTTTTTTGTTAATATTTACAGTGCACATTTGTAATAAAAATAATATAAAGTCTAGGTTCCTGGGTTAGAGTTTTTGTTGTGTGGTTTCCGGTGAGTATTTGCTTCAGGTTGGGGGGCTGTCGGTAAGCGAGGACTGGTCTGTCTCCCAGGATCTGTGAGAGTGAGGGATTGTCTTTCAGGATAGGTTGTAGATCTTTGATGAAGCGCTGGAAAGGTTTTAGTTGGGGGCTGAAGGGGATGGCTATTGGCGTTCTGTTATTTTCTTTGTTGGGCCTGTCCTGTAGTAGGTGACTTCTGGGTATTCTTCTGGCCTTGTCAATCTGTTTTTTCACTTCAGCATGTGGGTATTGTAGTTTTAAGAATGCTTGATAGAGATCATAAGAACGGCCGTACTGGGTCAGACCAAGGGTCCATCTAGCCCAGTATCCTGTCTACCGACAGTGGCCATTGCCAGGTGACCCAGAGAGATTGAACATAACAGGTAATGATCAAGTGATCTCTCTCCTGCCATCCATCTCCACCCTCTGACAAACAGAGGCTAGGGACACCCTTCCTTACCCATCCTGGCTAATAGCTATTAATGGATTTAACCTCCATGAATTTATCTAGTTCTCTTTTCAACTCTGTGATAGTCCTAGCCTTCACAGCCTCCTCAGGCAAGGAGTTCCACAAGTTGACTGTGTGCTGTGTGAAGAACTTCCTTTTATTTGTTTTAAACCTGCTGCCCATTAATTTAATTTGGTGGCCCCTAGTTCTTGTATTGTGGGAATAAGTAAATAACTTTTCCTTATCTACTTTCTCCACGTCACTCCTGATTTTATATACCTCTATCATATCCCCCCCCATCTCCTCTTTTCCATGCTGAAAAGTCCTAGCCTCTTTAATCTCTCCTCATATAGGACCTGTTCCAAACCCCTAATCATTTTAGTTGCCCTTCTCTGAACATTTTCTAGTGTCAGTATATCTTTTTTGAGATGAGGAGACCACATCTGTACGTAGTATTCAAGATGTGGGCTTACCATTGGCTTATATAAGGGCAATAATATATTCTCAGTCTTATTCTCTATCCCCTTTTTAATGATTCCTAACATCCTGTTTGCTTTTTTGACCGCCTCTGCACACTGCATGGACGTCTTCAGAGAACTATCCACGATGACTCCAAGATCTTTTTTCTGATTTGTTGTAGCTAAATTAGCCCCCATCATATTGTATGTATAGTTGGGGTTATTTTTTCCAATGTGCATTACTTTACATTTATCCACATTACATTTCATTTGCCATTTTGTTGCCCAATCTCACTTAGTTTTGTGAGATCTTTTTGAAGTTCTTGTAGGTGTTTGTCTCTGTCTATCCTTGCAACAAAGCCCGATGCCAACTCTGTCCACATATCTATTCAAGTGACACCATCATAGGACCTAATCACATCAGCCACGCCATCAGGGGCTCGTTCACCTACACATCTACCAATGTGATCTATGCCATCATGTACCAGCAATGCCCCTCTGCCATGTACATTGGCCAAACCGCACAGTCTCTACGCAAAAGAATAAATGGACACAAATCAGACATCAAGAATTATAACATTCAAAAACCAGTAGGAGAACACTTCAGCCTCTCTGGTCACTCAGTAACAGAGACTGTGGCTTCACTGGCACATTCCAGCACTGCAACTTTCTCGCTCAGGGGTGTGAAAAAACACCTCCCTGAGTGCAGCAAGTTACAGCGCTGTAAAGCGCCAGTGTAAACAGTGCTAATACCCTTGTGGAGGTGGAGTACCTGCAGCGCTCGCGTGCGACCACACTTGCACTTCAAAGCGCTGCTGCGGGAGCGCTCCCGCAGCAGCATTTTGAAGTTTCGAGTGTAGCCACGGCCAGACTTAAAGGTGGCAATTTTGCAACAGAAAAGCTTTAAAAACAGACTCCAACGAGAAACTGCTGAACTAGAATTAATTTGTGAACTAGACATTAACTTGGGCTTGAATAGAGGCTGGGAGTGGCTGGGTTATTACACAAATTGAATCTATTTCCCCACGTTCAGTATCCTCACACCTTCTTGTCAACTGTCTGGAATGGGCCATCTTGATTATCACTACAAAAGTTTTTTTTCTCCTGCTGATAATAGCTCATCTTAATTAATTAGCCTCTTAGAGTTGGTATGGCAACTTCCACCTTTTCATGTTCTCTGTATGTATATATATTTTCTTACTATATGTTCCATTCTATGCATCTGATGAAGTGGGCTGTAGCCCACGAAAGTTTATGCTCAAATAAATTTGTTAGTCTCTAAGGTGCCACAAGTACCCCTGTTCTTTTTAAGAAAAAGGTAGCCCTTCAGTGTTGTTACTTGTATGAGCAGTTATAGGACCAGCGATATCCCTTTGGTTTAGATAACAAGTTTGTTACTCAGGGACTACATTTGAACTAATTTGAGACTGCTAAACATCAATAGTATTCAGTAAGTGCTTTGTGGTGTTTACACTTGGGTTCTGAAACTTTTTTGTAGTGTTGGACTCTTCCTTTCCATTTATAGTTGCATGCATACCTCCCTCACATTGCTACAGGGATGTTATATGAACACCAATTACTGTAATTGTTCACATGGAAGAATATTAGAAAAGTAGTGTATACCTTTCTTGGTATAGGTTAGCAGTTGGAGACGAGACATGATCATATGCCAAGCTAGCTTTCTGCTGCCCATGAGCAGATGATTTGTGGACTGTTGATGATTCATGAACCCTAGTTTGAGAACTATTGAATTATATGGTAGACTGCCTATTTTTACAGATCTCCATGACATCAGCTTCTCCCTGCTGCTATGGGAGTAGGTTCAGACCGTACAAAAGGGGTGGGCCATGAGACAGCAGTACTGCTGCTGTTATGCTGACTTGGTGTGCTCCTGGAGCCTGGGACTACCTGTACCCTTTCCAGGCCCGCAACTCTTTGTAGACATCTCTTCTGCTTGACTTTTTTATGAGGAGAAGACATTCCTGCCTCCACTCACCATTAGACTGACGTCACCCTGTCTCCACATTATCCCCTCTCTAAAGGGGGATTCCTCACACTGTGTTCCTCACAAATGCCACTTACACACTTCAAATAAAAATTGAACTTAAACATAAAAATACTTGCCTCTAGCTCAGTTTGAACAGTCAGTATAAGCAGTGCTCCTGAATCCATGCAGGATTGAAAATCGTGCTCTCACTGGCACAACCTGAAATGGGTGGCACCATGCTTCTTGTGGCCTTCACCACTGTGTCCCTGCACATACGTATGTTCTAGCAGCAAAGAGCATCTGCTGTCCCAGTAGGAATTGTGAATATGGTTACTTTCTACATAAGTTTGTATGTTGAACAAATATTTCACATCACACTGAGCTTCATTTACATATTTTATGAGTTACAAATGTTATATAGCTGAGTATCAAAACAAGTTTAAGTACTTGTCATGGTTCACTGCACTCTGTATTCCTCCTGTCAGGTTCCTTGAGGGCACCCACTTAATGTTTCCAGCTCCCAGACATGATCTCTCTTGGGTAGGGGCCCTGTTCCCACTCCTGTGTGACTGAGGGTTTTAAGGCTGCACATCTCCCTGCCTTACACTGTGGTATCCCCAGAAAGCCAGTCCACCTAAAGCCCAGTGCCTGTGAATTGCTTTCTCTCCAAGGGCAATGAACAGTGTATTGCCAGGAGTTACAAGTTACCACACAGCCATTTTTAAGCAAGCACCTTTAAAGTAACAGCACCACAGAGATGATATAAAAAATAATAAAAGTTCCTATACACATGATAAAAACTTACCAAAGATCACCCTCTGTCTTATGGCAACCTAGTAGACCAAAGACACATGGGGATAGGAGAGGGGGTGGCTGAGGGGGGTGCCAGGGCACATGGGGATGGGGCAGATGTGCCTGACTGAATGAGAGAAGCTAGGAATCAGCCAGAGTCTGCATGGGGAGGCTCCCTAACAGCCCTCCGCCCCCTCAAAAAAACAAACCAAAAACCCCGTTCCATACTTTTCCCACACCCAACAACCCTCCAAGTTCACACTCAGGCTCCTTCCCAACAATTATTTCTCTCTTGCTCAGCTCCTCCATTACTCCTGACTTCCCCAAGCCTATGCACTGCTTCTGAGGGGTGCAGGAAATACCCTTCTGTATTGTAGTTTAAATGAATTATTATTCAGAGTTCTGTATTAATATTCCTAGTAAGAAATCTATTTGTCAAAAAACATTTCCTGAATTTTTTTTGTTGTCTGTATTGTTACAGACATAGTTGCTGCTAGGTATTTTGAAATAAATTACCAAAATAATTGAAACTCGCATGATTACATTGTGTTGTTTTGACAAATAAAATATGCAGAATTTTGCAGAATTTTTAATTTTTTTGGCCCAAAATTCCCTCAGGAGTAGCATACGATCGCCCTAGCCCACTGTAATACCAAACATTTAGAACAGCATGGTCCCCAAAGACACTGCATGGGATTGCTATATCCATCATGCTCGTTATGCAGGTTGAGAAAGATTTCTTAAAACCACAAATACCACCAGCCCCAAAAATGCTTTTTAGCATTTTTCCGGTTAATTTTCCTTTGCTTTTGTTCTGTTTTGGCTTTGTAGTATAAATAAAAAGGCCTTAATGGGAAGACATGTTGTAAACTTTTGTATGGTTACATCATATAGTGGGAAAATAGATTTGATAACTCGCTAGGTCTTTTCCACATGGGACAGCTTTGATTCTACTCTTCTGATTTACAACTAGTCTGAACTTTAACCATAACATTACATACATGATTTTTGCAAACTAAAAAGGTGATTTTTTTTTTTTAAGGATTTGACTTTTGTAGATAAGTGCTTCACTTAGAGCCTTGCAAATGCAATTTTTGACCAATTTGCTTGTCTCCAAGAAAACCAATGTAAGACAGAACTTTATAGAATTTATGGCTTTGCATCTTAAAGG
This sequence comes from Trachemys scripta elegans, assembly GCF_013100865.1. Taxonomy (NCBI): domain Eukaryota; kingdom Metazoa; phylum Chordata; order Testudines; family Emydidae; genus Trachemys; species Trachemys scripta. Next base: position 103,780,940 of record NC_048301.1, on the reverse strand, counting down.
CTACACAGGCATTAAATGCTTTTGTTTTTCAGTATAAGTATAGAGATCTGACGGTGCAGGAAACCACCAGTGTTATTACCCAGTACAAAGACCTCAAACCTGTAATGGATGCATATGGTGAGTTTGTGCATAAGAAAATCTTCTCTTGTTTCTGATTTAAATGTGTAGTGTATTTGCATGGCATTTCCTCAGCTTTAAAGTTTGCAATTAGTAAAATTTAGTTGGCAACTGGTGCCTATATCTGGTAATAAGTTTTTATTTTTGTTGTTTTATACTCCGTTAAATAGCTTTTTATGGGAGAGGACTGAAGCTAGAGTATAGAATGTGAGGTTCTGTTAAATAAATTCTATTGACGGGATCACATCTTCCTTGGGGAAAAAACTTAGATAGAGAACACTTATTCAAAAAGAAATGTACACAGGAATTTTTTTCCCCTTTAATGTTGACAATAAGTGCTTTGTTCCTCACAGCTTAGTTTTGTTTGATCCTGCAGAGTTGTATTGTTGTGTATTGCTCAATAGTCAGTCTGTTGCCCTATTGGAATCTATGGGAAGATGGAAAATTCAGCTCCATTCTAGTATAAGATATTCTGATTGTTATATTTATTTATAAAGAACAGTAAATCGACCCCCCCCTTCCAAAAGTGTCTTGTTAACAGTGAAACATTTTGACATTTATTAGGATAGGCATAATAGCCTACATTCATGTGTGTAGGAAAGCAGTTTCAGAGTTTTTGTAATGCACATTATAAATATTTTTTAATTGCTTAACCTATCAGTGGTTTAACTGCTGTCACGTTAACTTTTTTTTTTTTAATTGTGGCAATAAATGGCAATGTATTAAGTGTTCCAGGGAGCACTTCAGGAACTACACCTCTACCTCGATATAACGCTGTCCTCGGGAGCCAAAAAATCTTACCACGTTATAGGTGAAACCACGTTATATCGAACTTGCTTTGATCCACCGGAGTGTGCAGCCCCGCCCCCCTGGAGCACTGCTTTGCCACATTATATCCGAATTCGTGTTCTATCGGGTCGCATTATATCGGGGTAGAGGTGTAGTTTGGGGTTTGGGTTTAGTTAGCTTCTTTGCTCAAGATCGAAATGAGGGAGTAAACAGATTCACAGATAGCTCTAATTTGGGAGAAATATTCAAAGAGACCTAGAGCAATTAAAAACAAGTAGAAAATAACTGAGTTTTAAATTGGAAAAAAAAAATACAAACCAACAGCTGGGGAGAAGTAATCTAAAACATTTACTGGGAGAGAGAACCTGAAATAACCCTGAAAGGGACTGAAGGGAGAAAAGTGAACAGAACTCTAGACATGATTTTGTATTGTGATATGGTACTCAAAATGTCAATTCCATTTTGAGCTGCAAATGGAAAGGCTTATATCCTGAAGCATAAAGGTACTTGTTCCTTTCTAAACTGCTCTGGTGAGACTGCACCTGTGGAATTTCTTGTGTTCAATTCTAAACACCACTTTACCGGAAAGATAATTGACACTGGAGAGATTGATTTTTGATAACCTATTAAGAGTGAAGACACAGCGTAGCCAAGGCTTCTGTCTACGTTGAGAGTTAAGGCTAAATTATGGGGCAGCAACCTAAGAATTACTCAGTGCTGCTTTGCCCAAGACCTCTCTCATACTCCCTCCTCCATATAAGTGGTATAGTATCCCTTGTTGGTTGTATAGCAAATTAAATGTATGCTGTCCCCAAATTTTCAGTCTGTTGCAGGTTTATGTATTGAAAAAATATATGTGTATTGTAGAAGTTTTCAGGGGGAAACCTTGGGACGGGCATTTGTCACTTTGGGCACATGGGAAGACATGTGAGGCAATTTAGTTTTTTGGCAATCAGGGTACAGTTGAAGCTTTTGACTAGGGAGGAAGAGGTATCTCCCTCCACACCTTTTGGGCAGGCATGAAAGTGACTTTAAATTTGAAAGGGGGAGGAGGGCCTGAATTTCTCACTCCTCAGCAAACCTTGACGCCGGCTAACTGTTCCGCTGTTTTTGCTCCTCTTCACCATGCCAGTATCTGCCATTATGTCCAACCATGATTAAGTACATTAGCTTGATATTTCTGTTAAAATTACCCACAGTGAAGTAGTTAACACTGTTGACATATAAGGTATCCTCAGTGTGCTTCAGATTTACCACCCTACTGCGATGCATAAGCAGTTTGTCTTTCAGAACTGTTGTTTCAGGATGTCTGTAGACACATGCAGACAACAGTGCATTGAATTTGCATTCAGTTCATATTTTGAAGGACATCTTTACAATCATAAGAACTAGTGTGGTTTTTTCCCCTCAAATGAGAGCTTAGATTCAGAATAGGGTTATGTGGTAATTTATGTGGATGCATCTTCACATGGGGCTTTGAGTGTAGGAGACAGTCCTACATTTGTAGGGATAGGAGATCTTATTTTCTAATATGTCTTCCCCATCTCTAAAAATCTTTATTTTTAGGTGTTAATCAGCTATGAATAAATATTTTACCAATTTATAGATATGTAATAGTCAAGAAAGAGACACTCTTTAAGAACAGCATAAATTATTTTTCTAGATCACACAGGCCAAAAAAGATTTAGGTAACTGGAACACAAAGCTAACTCAGCAAAAATTATTTAATACTGTGTATTGTCTTTCAGTTTTTAATGATGGCTCATCCAGGGACCTGATGAGCCTCACTGGAACCATTCCTGTGCCTTATAGAGGTATGCATCATATCTTTCTTTTGTTTTCAAATCATCTGGAAGATTATTTTGGCTTGTAGATTGTTCAGTTTTAATCATCACTATTCTCTTAAAAAAACTTTACTATGTTATGTAACATTTTAAAAGATGTTTGTTCTGCTGTGTTATGGAATTCCAACATAATGTACAAGTTGTATTTGTCTCATGGCTGTTTGATTATTTCAGGAAGCCTCTACCTATCTGATAGTGTGGGAAGCAACATCATTATTTCACAGTAGTGCTATTGTCACTACTCAACAACATTTTTATTTTTAAAAAGTTTTTTGCTGTCAGCCAACTGAGGGGGAGGGCTGCAAACAACTCACAAGTGGGACTAAGGATAATTTAGAGATAGGAACTCTGTGTTTCATGTTGGGGGGTGGCATTTGTGCAAAATACCTTATTAGTGGTAAATTATAGCGGTGGTATATTATGGCGGAGCTTATGGCTAAACCAGGAACTCTTCATTAAATATGTATGTGGTGAAGTTCAATTTACTCTACATACCCATACTTCAGTGTGATTCAAATTTTGGTTCATGCATTAATTTTGTAATCTCAAGATAATGGTGTAATCTAGTCATGAGTAATTAGTAGTAGTTTATTTTAAAAATCTCAGGTTAGAATGAGTTGAGCAGGAAGAATAAATTCAGACCTTTTTTAACTTTTCTTTAGGTAACACATACAATATCCCAATATGTCTGTGGCTACTGGATACCTACCCTTTCAATCCCCCAATCTGTTTTGTTAAACCAACTAGTTCAATGACAATTAAAACTGGGAAGCATGTTGATGCAAATGGAAAGATATATCTTCCTTATCTGCATGAGTGGAAACATGTAAGTATGATTAATCTGAAATCCTTCAAACTGATTACTCTTGAATTCCATTATATTATTATATCAAGTTTCTTAACTAATTCTGGTCATTTTGGCTTTGAACAATAAAACAGTGGTGATCTTTTCATCAAACACCACATTACCAGAAAGATAATTGACACTGAATGGACATTGGATTGGAACTTTTAATCAAAAACTGTTGTCTGAATGTCACTTTTACTGCCTTAAATTAATAAATTCGGTATATCACTTTCACTGTTGGCCAGCTAGCTATGCCTGCTTACCGACAACTCTTCTGGCTAGTTAAGGAGCACAGCCTTGGTGGTTTCAAAAGGGGAATCCATGTCAGCTTCCTTTCCTGACAGGTTTGATTGGATATAGGTCCTTAAGAGAGCAGTAGGGCGAGTGTAGTTATTGAAGACAATTTAGGGATTTTCAGGGATGTCCCTGGGACAAAATTATAGTACTGTGACAAACTTAAGATGAAACTATGAAGATGAACTGTTTGTAGAACAGTCTACGTTTTTAAACCTTAGCAAAACCTATTGAAAAGATGATGAAAAAAATGGCATTTGAAATGGCTTTGTTTTTATAACTTGTTTATATTCTGAACTCTCCTTCAGAGAGCACTCACTATTTTATAGACATGGCCTGAAAAGCAAAGAGTGTATTTTCATGTTGAAAGTTTTAATTTAAGAAACAGCAGCAAAGGCACTCAGGGAACTTCCTGCTTTATGTGTAAAAGGGAGGGCAAAATTTAGCATATCCTCACATCTCTGCTCATTCCTCTGATACCTCTTGTGAATGTTGGTCCCTCTCTGCTATTTGGTATTCTGCCCCCGTTAGGGAAAAGACTTCACTTAATATTGGAACTTTTAGCTGGTCTCTCTGTACTATAATGTGAATAAAGACTGCTTTTTATACTGCCATTGAAACAATAAGGGTAAGCATACTTTTAGGAATAAGATACAATTTTACCTCCAAATCACATTATGATAACTCTGGATTTGAAGTTTGCCTGTGACACTGAGCTGTAAATTGAATGTAATCATCTTTTTATACTGTTTGCAGTGAAAATCAGGCTATTGAAAACTGAGGAAAGACTGCACCTTATGTGGGCTGGAACCACTAGAATGTTTAGTCTTCTGTACTTAATTTTCATGACTCAGTGTTGGTTAGGTTTTTAAAATAACTAAACTTTTATGGTAGTTTTAGTCTTTCTTCAGTCATTGTAGTACTGTAATTCATGTGGAACCATACATTGTCCAGAGTTTAGCTCTGTATCAGCACTACTCCAGCTGTGTGTTCCCTCTTGATTATTTAACATCATGCTAGTAGGACCAGCTGACTAAATTGGAATCTACTAGATTGGGTCTGTAAATAGGAGGGGGGGAAATATTCAGCTGACCAGTGGTATGTGATGAGATGGTACTCAGTCATTATTGTTAGTAGTCAACTAAGCTGTCTTTAGTACAAAAAAAAAATTAAAAAAATCAACAGCTTTTGATCTGCTTTCCCTCATAGCCCCAGTCAGACTTGATAGGATTGATTCAAATTATGATCGTGGTGTTCGGAGAGGAACCTCCAGTCTTTTCTCGGCCTACCATTTCATCATCCTACCAACCATACCAAGCAACAGGGCCACCAAATAGTAAGTGATGTGCACATATATATATTTTAAAGTATTTTCAATTCATTATCAAGTGTTTTTGCTGCCCTATGCAATATTTTGACAAATGATTTATTGTATTCTGTAGTGTTGAAAGCTGATGGCCCAGTTTCTGTAGTACTGAAAGGTTTTTGTTTTGTGCCATAATACCATTTGGCTTTTGGCTCTCATAATATTTTAATAGAAGGAAATGTATGATCATATTAAACTATTAAGTTTGGCTGTTTATTGCCATCTGTAGACATTGCCAGCATTCATTCTTACCTTATACCGACTTCCTCTGATAACCTTATTTGTGCCCTACTCATTTTCTATCTTGATAATTGCAATTCTTTTTGTTATAATTTTTCTAAAAACTTTTGCTCCAGGATCCAGGACAACAGTACCTGTGTCCTTTCTCTGTTTGTTGGCTTCTTAATCATTGGTTAATCAAATTGAGAATTGCCTTGTAGATTTTCAGACTCCGTTGATTTTCCCCTTCGATTTTGAGGTTTTTTTCCTTTCACATACCATTTTTTTTAACTTTTGCAACCTCCTTTTAAACTCTTACCTTAAGCACTGTATTTTTTTTTAAAGGCTTTCTAAACTGTTTTGTTACACTATGTCAGAAGGATGGGGTGGGTGAGTATGAATGCAGAAAGATTGCACAAGCAGAGGATCAAGCATAGGATGGAGAGGCTAGATTAGACCAACTAAAGAAGAGACAAACCAAAAGCAGGTTTGAGGGGAAGAGGTTAACAAACCAGACCCATACTTGTTCATCACGTGGCAGTGTGAGAGTTCTGGGCCAAATTCAGTCTAATACTTTTAGGGCTCGTATGGAACTAGGAATGTACCTAGCTTCTGTGGAAATACCATGGTTCATATCACACTCCAGTGATTCCTCCACACATGATTTCAGCCATATTTATGTTTTTTGGGTGGGGAGGGGAAGGGATTCAGACCTGTAAGGACCTTAAACACACACGAAAACAGAGCAAGAAACACAAGTGGAAGAAATTTAGAGACTATAGGAACACAGAAATGCATAAAATCTCATTGGAAGGGGGAATATAAAAAATCATTCAAAATAAATTGCTAGGGATACTAATAGGGGATCGTGTTCATAGGTCGGATGTGGTGGGTTGTAGGGAGGTTGTGCAGAACTTTGCATGACCAGAGGAGGAAAGGGGGGTGTGCAGGTGAGCTGAGAGAGATTATTGTTAGCGGATGGGATCTGTCTCTACCACCTACCTCCATTACTCCACCAGCCTCTATGGTTGCTTGCTTTCAGGTCCTCTGCGGTGAGCCCTTGTTTGAAGAACCTTCTGGTTCACCAAACTGGGACTCTTAGTTGGTCAACCAGGGAGTTCCCCGGGTTGGACTGTTGTCAGATAAGCAAAGAAAGCATGCAGCTACATTCCTCACAGCCTCTAAGGAACCAGCTTCCCTCCACACCTAACTGGGGAGCTGGTAGTTGAAGCACTGCCAGGAGGAAGCACAGTGATCAGGTCCCTTCTGCTTGCAGCTGCCCCAACCAACAATCTGCAGTTTAACAGGTCATATTCCTGGTTTGTGGGACCAGGCTTGCTATGGAAGGCTGTGGAGATAATAGGGCAGCAATGCAGAGTCGGGAAAGACATTTCTAGTGCAGAGGGAACAAAATAGGAGCATTACAGATGGGGTGGGGGTAGTGACAGCATTTCAAGATAGCCTTGCTCTAAATGCCTTCCCTGTCCTAGCCTGCTCAAAGGAAACCCACCTGCCTGCTCAAAGGAAACCCACTTCCCTCCTCACCATGCCCTAGGAAAAGTGTTCTTCTCCAGCAGCTGGTTGGTGTTATTAGAGAGATGGGATGATACAGTGGTTAGAACATTAGCTTGGAAATTGAACCCAGGTCTCCCTGCTCTGTCACAGACTTCCTGTGTGACCTTGAGCAAGTCACTTAGTCTCTCTGCCTGTGTCCCATCTCTAATGTGAGGATAATAGCAGTCCCTTACTTCACAGGGGTGGTGGTAAGATAAATACCGTAAAGATTGTCAGGCACTCAGGGATACTATGGTAATGGGGTCATATAGGTATTTTAAGGATAACAGTATCTGCCTGCAAAGCATCCACTCTCTCAAAGACCATGATCTTTACCAAAAAGGGAAGCTGCTTCAGGGACCAAACTTCTACCAGACCAGCTTCATCTGCTGCTCTGCTGTGCTCCACTCCTTGCCATTTCCAATCATCTGCCCCCTACCTACTGCCTGCTACAGTAGAAAGGAAGAGCCTGACACTGCGGGTTTAGGATTGTCGCTAGAAGCTCCAGCCCTGAATCAGCTTCTCTCTCTTTCTGACAAGGTTCATATCAGCAGAGATTATAGTCTCCATTGTTGTTGGACTGCTGGTGAAAAAGCCCATGGTAGGGGCATGAAAGGGCAGCAGTTTGGAGTATGTTGTTGGGGCAGTATTTTGAGATCGTTTAATGGGGGAAGGGTGCCTTTTCACAGACCTGCTCTCGTATCCTTGGCCTTCACTTGGCCACTCATGTCTCCGGTAACGTCCTTTTCCCCCTGCCATCCCACTTAGACCACCTTTCCCTCATTGGCACCCTCGTCTGAAAAATTAAAATGTATAAACTTTAGTTAACATAAGGTTGCAGACATTCCACAGTGTTTTGTGCTTCTTATACCCTTCCTGGGTGCAAGAGATTAATTCCCCAAACTCTTATTCAAATGTTGGAAAACCAGGAAATGCAGAATTTTGGGAATTAAGATTTCATGTTTAAATAGGATCCAAGTAGCACAGGTCATTGCTGAGTTTCACCCATGGAGACAATTATCATAGGACATTAAAATTATTTGTATTGTGTCATTCTGATTGCAAGGGGCCTGATTATCTCATCACCATTTGCATGTACAACTCTCATTTGCTACAAAGGGAGTTATGCCCGTGCAACTGACAGAATGTTTGGGATTCTGAAGTCTCAAGTCATACTGGAAATCATCCCTTTGTGCCATCAACTTAACGAAGGAATGTGAATGTATAGATGGGCTCCCCTAGCTTGAAGTGAGGAGTTATAGTAGCACCACTAGGATTAGCAGACTCCTTGAAAATACTGCGTTTGGGGGACCTGAATTCCTTGGCAGTTTCTTTTCTGTGGGTGCGACTGTTCCAGAACTGACTCAAGTAGCAGGGAACATATTCATAAAATTAGATGAATTGATGAACTGACTTCTCTGTTCCTTTTTCTCATTCCATCCCAACTGTATCTCTTGCTCTGAATTTTTCATCAGCTTCAAGACTTAGCGACAACCCAGGTCTGAGTTTATAATTTAGCTTCCTTCATTAGGACATCCCCCGATGCAGTTAAAAACAGAATATTTCTCTTAAACATAACTTGACAATAGATATTTTAATTCATGGTTAAAGATGCATTCTCAAGTCTGAATAAGTGAAGCTATGTTGATTCAAGAGCATATTTGTTAATGTTTTGTTGTATTCATAGTGTCTGACTTGGACAGGAATAGACTTTATCAATGTTACATTTTGCATTTTTGGAGTATTTTAATACATTGTTTTGATTTTTATATAAATATAAAAGTTCAGTAAAGGTATTTGAGATAAGATTAGAGAATACAGTATATTTACTTCTTTCCTGTTTCTCCATGCCTTAAATCACACACTGCTAGATCTGTTAAGACATTAGAAACCTGTTTTCAAGATAGCATAAATCAGTCATTCCCCTACCCCCTTCTCATTCTTCCTTCTGCAAAAGTTTTGGGGCTTTTTTAGCTGTGAGATTGGATTTCTCCTAGGTCAGTTGGCATCATTGATCTACCTATAGTAAGAATGTGCAATAACTCAGCAAACCGCATGAACTATTTTAATTTTTAACAGTAGGTGTCAGTGCAAGTATAGAGTTACTGAAGAGTATGAACTATACTATGCTTACAGACTAACACGGCTGCTACTCTGAAACCTGTCACTATGCTTAAAGAGGCAATTATCAACTTGAAAGTCAAATTTAGCTGAAAACTACCTGCTATAGTTGCAAATAATACCTCGGGCTACTATAATTTAATAAACTAGCAAAATATATTTTTCAGGTTTGTTTTTTGTGTGCCTTTAACAGCCCAGTTGTAATAGTCTGTTTCACTGGGGCAGCCAGTCAGTTTCTCACCAGGGGACTGTGAGAAACTTCATAAAACTTTTTTAAAATCTGGGCTTATTATTTAAGAGGTGCTGTATAAGGACCAGAGTTTTTGAAAATTAGATAATTTCAAATCATGTAAATTGGCGATGCGCTTCTAATCTTGGCTTATTTAGTAGTAAGCTATTTAGTGCAATGTTTCCAGCGTTCAGAAAAGTGCTACTTAAACATTTAAACATATAAATTCTTAGTTGAAACAGTATTTAAAAGATTGGAAATTTGATTTGTATTTTCCTTATACTGCTGTTGTCATCTTGTAGTATACTGGTTGCATGCAAGAGGTTCTGAAATATTTGGAGGATGTGAATTCTGACTTTAAAAAAATAAATCAGACAGGGCTAGTATGCTGCCCTGGGTGTGCTGGATACAACTTCCTTTTAAGGAAACATTTGAAAAAATTATAACTTTTTAAACTATAATCTAACTATGAAATAAATATAACCTTTTTTAGTGAAAAATTGGGAATATACAGTGGATAGATTTTTATAAAGAAGAAAATTGCTTTTTGCTCTTAAATTATCTAACATTATATCAATAATACTAGGACAAGTAAACAAGAAAATGTGATTGACATTTTCAAAGCAGTCTATTGACTGTGTCTAAATTCCCTAGTCTGCTTTGAAAATCTCTATCTACACATGTATTTGTTTTTTGGTAACTTTGTTGTGAGCATAATTTCTAATCTTACCTTCTTTTCCTATGTTAACTCTCATATTCATTAATAAAAATGTGTTAAACTCTGTGCAGACAACCACAAAGGATAAAGCAACCATGGATTTCAATGTGGCCAAGAGAAACACCTACTTCTTGAATTCTCTGAGACAGCAACTCAACTGCAGATGTTGAATTAGCTTTACTTTCTATTAAGTAACTTAAAAAGATGCAGCAAATGGATGGGAAAGGGATACTGGAATAAATTTTCTCTTCTATTGGAAAAGTATTTCTACTAAGGAATCAGCGTGGTAGCTGTGTTAGTCTGTATCCTCCTGCTGATAATAGCTCACCTTAATTGATTACTCTCATTAGAGTTGGTATGGCAGCACCCATTTTTTCATGTTCTCTGTGTATATATCTTACTACTGTATTTTCCACTGCATGCATCCGATGAAGTGGGTTTTAGCCCACGAAAGCTTATGCTCAAATAAATTTGTTAGTCTCTAAGGTGCCACAAGTACTCTTCGTTCTTTCTACTAAGGAATGTTTGTGTTGGCTGATGATGATTCAAATTCCCTTGCTTCTACTATGACTATACCTAATAGGAATTCTCTAGTATTTTTCACATCCGCAATCCAAATGTCTTGTCCCAAGAACATAGCTGTTTGTATACTGCATCCCAACTAATTGTGTTCCTCATAGACTGGTGGAAGGGGCTTCTAATTAAGATGCAGATAAAGGGATTAATTACCTGAGTGCTGTTAAGTCTGTGGGTATTTTTCAAGCTATGAGAAGGAAGCTAAGGGAAAACCATGCTGGAAGGTGCGGCTCTGTGCTTCTCCGTACTCCAGTGTAGATGAAAACAGCGTCTGAGAATCTGGCTACACAAGCCATAGCAAACAAGAATGGGAGTACAGATTCTTCATTCTTAAATTAGGATCAAACAGTGAAAAGTGCATCATTTCATAACATAAATAATTGCTTCACTTGCAATCATGTAATGATTATTAGGAAAGGAAAGTACTAGGCATAGCTAAAATGAACAGGTTAGAACTAAAATAGACATTTTCATGTATTATGTTTTCTGTTTGTCGCTAGTGAAATAGAGTACATATAAGACTACAAATTTTCATAACTCATCTCGTAAGCATAATATCATTTTCCTTAGACCGCTGTTAATTCCCACTTGGTGAAATGAAGTGAAAACAAATGACAAATCTTATGCAGTGTTTTCAATTTCTTTATGGCACAGTTGTATGAACTTGAAAATAGGGATTTATAATGGAAATGGTGGCTGACAGACTTTGATAGTAGCAAAGGCTATTGAATAATTCTGTGCTGAAGGTATTCTCAGTACTAAAGAGGTGTCTGCAAAATTAAAATAGTTGTGCAAGATCATCCCTAATTTAAAGAGAAAAGTGTATTCAGGTATCTTAATGCCTAATTGTATGAATATAATTACTAGAGGGAGCCTGTCTGGAGAGCATCTGAAGGCACATACTCTTTATCATCCCTATAATAGCTCATATTATAAGTAGACTTGTAGAAATGAGTTAGTGATTTTTTTAAACAAATACGGTGTAAGAATGTACTTAAATTTGTGTATATCCTAATTTGCAGTGTTGGAGTTTTGTATAAGCAAAAAAGCACAGGGATGAGTATTTTCCTAGTTAGTATGAAATCAAATTATGACTAAATGATGGAAAGAAAAATGATGCCTCAGGTTTTCATTGATTGATGAGAGTTGTATGTGACTGCCTCTAGATTCTGCCACCACAGCTTTGAACATCAGCTAAAGGAAAGTGTCAGAGTGGTGTGTGAGACTGCGTTTTCAGGCCTCCCAGCCCCTACTGATTCTGAGAGGGTTCCCCCCAGCAGCAGGTTGCATTGCCTGGCCAGGCTTTGTTTTATTAAACAATGATTTTTTTTAAGCCAATGTGATCTATAAATGTTGAACAACATGAAAAAAATCTAGTCACATTTTTTTCTTAGTTACTGACATTTGATTCTGGCATTGTACTATGTTCATGGTTGAACAGTGTATTGAAATATCTCTCATCATAGCATAAATATGTCTACCTCATTTAACAAAATCTTGAAAAGTAAAACTGTACAAAATTGTTATTTTGTTTAGCATCCTACATGCCAGGCATGCCAAGTGGAATCTCTCCCTATCCACCAGGACACCCTCCTAACCCAAGGTAAGTTACGCTTTAAATCCAGTCACTGAAGGGGATATGCTGTCTGGTGCTGCTTCTGAGAATCCCACACCCCGTTTGTATCTTCTTTTGATGGAGATTGAGTTCTTGGATTTATTTTTAAATTATTATGGTAGTGTATTATTCAGAAATTGAGGATTCAATCCTTGTCAATAGCAGAGGGAAAGTTTGAATAGGGCTAAGCCTGTTAGTGCTAATTGATCCCAATATACAATTGTTAGGTTTGGTTAGAAAAATTTGCTTACTGCAAAGTGATCCTTGCTGGATTATTGCTCCTCTTGTTGCACTATATGAAAGATCAGTTTTTACAGGATAGGTCCCCCTATTGCTTTTTAAAGGTATTGCCCAATATGAATTCATGCAATTGATTGCTCAAGTAAGAAATCATTTTTTGTTTAAACCTCTCTTCTAGGCAAATATGGAATACCCCTTGTTCTCTTCTTTCCCCTCAATCCACAAACAATATAAAATCAAAATGAGCCATGAATAACATTGTTCCAGATAAGAAATGTCTGTAATGTTTTTAATGACTTTTAAGTGTTGGAGGAAAAAGTAGTTTGCACATTAATTCAGTATTCTGAAAATGTGTTAAACAGTCAAATTCCAATTTTCAAGTAAGTCTGTTTAACATCACCTCTGCCACAATCTGTACTCTAAAAGTTCTGCTAACAGAGGTCTCTCTGGCTATCTTATGGTGCCTTTTTCTTGTTATGTTGCTACCCGGTATAAGTAAACTTGATACCAGAGGGATTTGGTTACTGAATTTTAAAAGAAAATTGAAGTGATTACTTCTGTTAACCTAAAGAATAAATATTAAGCTAGATAAATGTATGTGTTAAAATTGTTTTGACAATTAATTGTAAGAAATATGTCAGTGTTTCTATATGTCCCTAATTGAGAATGGTGCTGGTATTAATAAACTTAATGTAGAAAGTCAAGTTTGACTCAATAAATGCATTTCAGTATTGTGAGGGTATGACAGACAGGAGGCTTTCATAGTTGTTAAGTCCATTTTATTGTTTGAAATTTGTAATCTAATACTTACATATTTGATAAACAATTAACAGTCTAGCCTTACAATTTTTAGTGTCTCCTGCCTTTCTCATGATTGCATATGAAGGGCTGCGATTTCTGTATTCCAAACTGTCATCAGAATGGATCTTTTTTTGTTAATTATTCATTGTTATGCAAAACATTTTAAAATATTTAAATATTTTAATTAAATGCAGGGATTAGGAAATAGTTTATTGTATTGATATAAAATCTGCACTTTGGGTATGATCCAAAGCCCATTGAAGTAAATTTAGACTCACTTTGACTTGAGAGGGCTTTCATTCACTCCCTTTTTGAGCATGGGGTGGCACTGTATGTAAACCTTTTGATAAGTACGCCATGCAGTCATTTATCTTGCATCTGTTTGGGTGGGAAATACTTGTTTATTTTTATTATTGCTCTGCTCATATTTCACTTCTGTCTTGGAGCAAGTGATGGGCTCCTATAGTATAGAATAGCTGTATGAAAAATTGTGCTGCAGAGAGTACAGTGTAGAGTCTTGTTAGGAGGAGCAGCACAAGTGTCACTGCTTCTGGCAGACTGGACTTTATTTTTCTGACTGATATAATGCTCTTCTCCAATGAGCGCTTAATCAGGGGTTGCCAGCCTGAGAAGGAGCCAGAATTTACCAATGTACATTGCCAAAGAGCCACAGTAATACGTCAGCAGTCCACCATCATCAACTCCTCCTTACCCCCAGCTCCCAGTGCCTCCCGGCCACCAGCAGCCCGCTGATCAGCGGCTCCCCCTCCTCCCTCCTCGCACCTCCCAATCAGCTGTTTTGTGGCATGCAGGAGACTCTGGGGGTGAGGGGGAGGAGCGAGGGCACAGCAGGCTGAGGGGAGGGAGTGGGAAGGGGTGGAGTGAGGGCAGGGCCTGTGGCAGAGCCAGGGGTTCAGCAGCGATCACCCCCTGGCACATTGGAAAGTTGGCGCTGGTAGCTCCAGCCCCGGAGTCGGTGCCTGTACAAGGAGACACATATTAACTTCTGAAGAGCCGCATGTGGCTCCGAAGCCACAGTTTGGCCACCCCTGGCTTAATGCATGTTAAAAAGACCTAAAAGATAATTCAGTCTCAGAAAATAAATGTGCTAAATTCCTCTTGTAATACATCATTATGAATATCTTTTGTGTCTCTTTTTATTAAATGTTCATTTATTACTCAGTTTTAAAAGTCCCTCTTGGTCAACAGCCATAAATTATCATATTTTGGGGAAATAATCTCTAATATTATTTTTTAAATTATAATTAATATACTATTTACTACAAGTAAGTGATAGGTACAGATCAGTATAGTAACTGTAAGCCCTAATCCTGGCAGTTAGTGCATAAGATTTACACTTCCCATGATGATAGTTAGTTTTAATTTTGAGGGTAAATGAAAACAGATTAAATGTCATCTGCCCAAACTGTCAATTGCCTTGATGAATGAATTTGTTAATATCTGTGTATTTATTCTCTCCCTCTCCTTCCACAAAAATTCTTAATGGTACTGTGACAGAAGACTTTTTTTACCTTACTTATAATAATAATTTTATTATATGATAAATAAACTTTTAACACTAGCTTTTTACACAACAAAAACACTAACTTTTTATTTTGTGTTTAACAGCTGTACGATGGTCAGTTACTGTCATTGTGTCAATCAAAACTCTAATGCAATTTAGTATGTAAATACTTTTTCTTTAAATATTTATGGTTCCAAGAGTGGTTCGTCAAGATGATAAAATAAATTAATCCAATTGAAGGGAACTCGAAACATTCAGGACATTTGACCAGCAAATAACTTGTCAGAGATACAAATATAATGATATAATTTAAAATTATACAAGAAATTGTGAAAGACATCTTTAAGCTAAATTAGTAACGTATCCTGTGAAGAAGAAGAAGAAAGTAAAGTTTCTACTGGCCTGTAGGTTGAAGCAGTTTGTTACCTTTACTTGTAAAAGTGGCTTATTGTATTTGAAAAGGAAACTTGCTCTTTCTTTTAGTATGATAACTTAGTAAAAAGTTTTGGAATCAAAAGTTTAGCACTGGAAAACTTAATGTAAAGTTGATGTACGTGGATGTTCTGCAAATTCTTGCATAATGTTAATATAACTTTCTTTATCAAGTGGCTACCCGGGCTATCCTTATCCACCTGGTGGTCCATTTCCAGCAACAACAAGTGGTCAGCACTACCCTTCTCAGCCGCCTGTGACTACTGTTGGTGAGTAACTTTTGAAAGTATCTCTCTTTCTGAGTTCTAGAGAAAGCGAAGGTTCCAGCCGTAAGTAGAGAGGGGGGAAAAAATCACATTTATGAAGCAGATGTAAATTGCATCGTACTCGTGTGGTAGTTAAAACCTGAACTTTTAAGCAGCGATACCATTTAACATGTATTTTGTATTTTGTTTCTTCCAGTCAGGAACTTGGTAAATTGTTTTCCTTCTATCCATGGTCTCTGATTTGTGAACTTTCTGAAGAACAATGCATATAGCCACCCTACATTTTTCTTTCCCCATTTGATAAAATGTGACACTTTTATTGCATGTGCACTGATCTGTGTATTTGTTGTTTGTTTTAAAAAATTGTTGTTGTCCTTATTTTAGTTATCTGTTGGATTCATTTAATTTGATCCAAGAGAACCATCTAGTAAATGGAGATACAGAGCTATAACTCTAATTTGATAGCAGTCCCTTCCGAACATTGTGTGTGAAGTAGCAATCACTTGTAATATGTTTACAGCCTTTGTCTCCTGCAAAATAAGTACCATAAGTAAAAACAAGAAACGACAAACAAGTTTTAAGTATGTTCTCTTCCTTACTGCATTTCTAAATATCTTTTAGTATATCCCTAGTATATTAATTATGTATTGGGCAAACAAAATTATATCTTGAAACTGGTTTGAATGAGGTACCTGAGGAAAATGTAAATCTAATCTGACAACTCAGGGTAAGCAATTGACTTTATTTTCTTGCAACACAAGATGTGTATTTGTTTGCACTGTAAAATCTTTTGTGCTCTTCACTTTGTTTTGGGAACTATATGAGTCATGGTGAAGGATTGGGACTGTGGTGTTTTTGAGGCCTACTTTTTGAGAATCAGCAGTGTCATTCTAGGGGGGGGGCATATTTCATTTAAATGGTGGGCTCAAACTGCATCTCTTTCCAAAGGCACCATATGCCAATCTACATCCTTGTTGCAGTACTGCTGGCCTCTGAAGTAGATCTAGCAATTACCGCTTTAAATGGCAGACTGCATTGGCAGCACCAAAAGTGCTCACTTTGGTTACCAGGAGACTCAGAAACTATGGGATGATGTGGCAACTGAAGGTAATGCAGTCCATCAGCCAAATGAATGAAGAGAGAGATGGGGGTGGGGTGGATATGTACAAGTCGGCATGGGATTTAATGCACAGGCTACTTGATCGTCTTTTCTTGCACTGAACTTTTTGAGCAGCAGTACCCAGGAGGCTGGCTCTTATGCTTATATGTTTGTACTTCCTCAAGTATCTGGAGTACAATTCTTTGAAAAGCTGAGTGACTTCCAGTATTTGATATCAGTCTCATAGGTTAGCAAGGGGGGATGAGCTCCATGAAAAAGAGAGCTGTCTGATAGGAGTGGTCTCCTTACATCTGTTGTTTTGGGCGCTCTGTTAGTTGTGGGGAAAGTTTGCAAGAGTATTCCCAAAATAACAATGAAGCTAGTATTTATTTTGGGTTGGAGGGTGTTCTGGGGTTTAGTAAGTCTGCGAAGTTCTCAAGCTCTGGCAAGACCTAGTGCAGTGGTTCTCAAACATTTTTTTTTTCGTGGACCACTTGAAAATTGCTGAGGTCTCGGCTGACCACTTAATGATCTTTCCAAATGTTGTTTGTACCATTAACTAACTATTGTAAAGCGCTTTGGATAAAAACACTATATTAAAAAAAAAGTAATAATAATTTTTGTTCTACAAATAAAAGCACACAACTCATATTTTCATGTCAGTAGTTTTACCTTTCTAATGCGATGGATGTGCCCTTTCTCCCCCGCCGCAGCAGCCCCCGAGCTGGGGCTGGGAAGGAGGGGGGGTCTCTCTCCTGCCACAGCCCTGGAACTGGGGAAAGTTGCCTCTTTCTCTGGCCGCTGCAGTTCTGCACATCCCAAATTCCTCCCACCCCCTCTTCTCACCCCACTGCCCCCTCCCACCTACCCCTTAGTCCCCCAAGGCCACCACCTCACCTTACATATGCGTCTTCTCCAGGGTCCAGGCACCTAATTAGTGGAGCCATGCCTTGCGGCTCCACTAATTAGGTGGGTGACCCTTCAGTCTCTCGTGTGTGGCTGCCCAGGCGTGCATCTTAGAGGGAACTATCCGTGGACCATCTGAATGGAGCTCGCGGACCACTGGTGGTCCACTGACCACAGTTTGAGAACCTCTGACCTAGTGTATTTCAGGACCTTCATCCCTATAGGAGACAAAGAATATATATTTGCCATTGTGGGACCATTCCAAAGAGACATGAACATGGATTACCTTCTATAGATTTTTATATCCAGTACAGGCACTAATTACCAGCAAAGACGTCTGAAGGAAGGTAAATTTTTCTTCATGCATGTGGAGGGAACGTGTTTGTCTAAACAGATACTGGAAGAAGACTTGGTCTCCCAGATTATGGTTGAGTATGACACATTTAGGATTTATGCATCTGCCTCACTTGTGGTCTTGACTTTTCCAAAATATGGAGTATGGCAGAGTGAGCCATGTTTAAGGGAGCTGAGGGGCTGTTAGGCCACATAGTTTATAAAGGTGGAGTCCAGACCAAAGCATTAATATTTGTTTGTGTTCTCTTAATAGCAGATGCCAGAAGAAAGCAGAAGCAGGTATGGATTTGTGGTCATTCGTATGTTTTCTGGGCAGAAAAACGGGCACTCGTAAGAAGCTTTGGCCCACAACTGGGCATTCGAGTGGAGGATGCTAAATTGCACTGGATAGGAAAGAGCGGCATGATGTGGGATCAGTTAATACCCACTCTGTTTCATGCACGAAGGCGTCTGCCAGATCCTGATGTGCTGGTGATACACCTGGGAGGAAATGATCTGGGGACAACAAAATTTGTGGATCTTATCATCCGAATTAAGAAAGATTTAGGATTTATCAAGCACACATTCAAGAATGTCATTCTGATCTGGTCAAACATTGTGCCCCGAAAGGCATGGAACCAAGAAGAGACCTATAGATTCATGGATAAGAACAGAAAAAAAGTCAATAGGGAAATTGGCAACTTTATGAAGTTTATCGGAGGGTGTGTGATCAGACACGATTCCCTTGTACCGGAGTCTCCGGGTTTATTCCATCTAGATGGTGTCCTCTTATCTCAAAGTGGTACTGATGTCTTCAACCTGGATTTACTGAGTGTTTTGGAGACTTTGATATGACTTTGGAGGAAGTTTGACATTATTGGCCATGTTTTTGACAAGTAGGAACCTCACCAGGGGTAGGGAATACACCATAGGAGGATTCCCAATGATATGGGGATACTTTGGTAGTGTTTGGAGTTGCCATCTCTCATGTGGGGGAAGCAGTACTGGTTGCTGAATACATTTCAGAGGTTGATAATAGTGTTTCTGGCACATATTTGTTACCCCACTATTAAAATGAAATGTTATTTCCCAGATGCCAAGCTTTGTTGTTCTGCAAGGTCTATTTAATATTTTATTTTGAGCTTAATTTGATTAATTTATGTAACTTATTTAAAGGGACACTGCCAAATAGTTTTACCCCTTTTTTAAATACACTATCTTCTCTGTGTAAAATCATTCAATAGTAGGTAGCTTTGTTATAGGACCTAATGTATAATAAGTGAACTTTTTGAAGCATTTCATTATCAGAGATACAGTAATATGAACTATATGGACATATTCACGATGATATTTTCTGACACAGTATGCAACTTTAAAGGTATGTAAAATCGGAAGGTAGGTTGTCTGCAGAGTAGGACGCTGTGAGTTGAGACTTCTGGATTCTATTCCCAGCTCTGCTACTGATTTATTATGGAAATAAGTCAGTTAACTTCGCCATACCTCTGTTTACCTGTCTGTACATAATTACCTCAGAAGGGTATTTGACAGTTCTGATGACAGTTAATATAGAAGTTCAGTCTTGTTACTGTGAAGGTATAGACTCTTGACATAATGTCCTTTTTAAATAACAAACTATTTTTATAGACTTGAATTTGTTATAATATTTTTGTTTTTTTAAAAGGTGATTGAAAACACATTCTTTCCTTACCAATTTTGTCCTTTTCCATCTTTCCAACAGTTTTCCTCTTTCTAACAAAGCATAAAATTAACAATTTTGTGCTTTCCCCAATATCTTTGATGTTTTCAGCGTAGCCCTGGCAAAAGTGTCTGATGCTCCAGAACCAGTAAGAGGCATTCTTGCTTTTATTTTGCTCCTTCAGAATTGAGGCCTTTTAAAACTTTCTCATATTGTGGATTTTCTTCTTCTTTGAAACTGCTTTACTGATTCACTTGAAACTCAGGTTTTTCTAATGTTAAATTGCTATAAACTGCTTGACAGTGTCTCTTTAACTTAGTGACCATGTAGAAAACTGCAGCATTTTCCTTACAGTAATTGTTGCAGTATATTTATATTTTTGTTGTAGGGGAAAAAGCTTTGGGCCTGGTTTACAATTTATTTTTTGCATATAGCCAACCAGCACTATAATTTAATTTTGTTTGTTGGGAGTGCTGAGCTACAAAAAATCAAAATATTGTGAAACGTGTTAGCAAATATATTATTCCATGTAGTTAAGGTTTAAAAAATTAAATTTTGTAGAAAAGAATTTTAATATTTCAAAAATCTCCATCTTCTCTCCTGTCTCAGTTCCCATTGTCAAGATATGTGTTACATAACGTTCATTAATTTGAATTTAAAGTAATTTTGGTCAATGGACTCAAGGAACCAGTTTTATTTTCTTAAATGAAGACTCATGTCAGTATTTTGATAGCTCCTTGATGCAGCAATTTTCATTTGGAAATCCCTTTTTGACAGGACTTGAAAAAGGAACTGCTTTAACCTTACCAGGTGCCCCTTCTCCCCATTTTGTCTTTAATCAAGTCTTCATCCAGAAAGATACTGGTTATGCAGGGAATTGCCTGCAAAAGGACACTTGTCAGAGGCAGGGGAGAGGTGAGTATTAGGAGTAGAGGAGTGTTCATTCTCCACTATTCTGGCCTTACGTTACTCAAATTCCCAGCCTCGCCAACTTTTTGGAGGAGGAATAAGGAAGCCGCAGTTTAATAGAAAACACCACAGTCTGTATACAGGACTCTAAGGCAAAAGTAATAGAATATAGGACCGTGTGCAGCCTAAAAGTTAGTTTGGTGAAGCTTGCAGTAGGGACATTGGAAAAGACTTATTTGAGTATTCATCTCTGTTCTTGAATACCTCTGAAGGTTTCCCTCATGTACAGAGCAAATTTGTAGCCTTTAAAGGAACTGGGGTTGACTCCCTCACGCACTGGGAAAGGTTCTGCTCAATACGTACATATCAAGAACTTAGAACCACTTCCAGCACGTATGGCATAGGTACATTTTGTACCCTACACTTGGATTAGAATGTTCCCCAGTGGAAATACCTACACTCTGGCGAGGTCTACGGTCATATTTATACCTTTTTTGATGTTGGACGATGTTGATGATTAATGCATTTAATTTGTATAACTTGGTGATTGTGTTTTACAAATAAAGTTGTAGCCTTTAATTTCTAGTCATCTTGTAGTGTTTTAATGAACACATGACATGGAAGGATGTGAGTTTACAAATTCCTTTTTGAGATAAAGTGTCTTTGTGACTATTAACTCCAGCCTGTTGAAATGTTAGTCGGTACTAAAACATACTAAAAATACTTTCATAACCGTTTCTAACTTAGTCTGTATAGTTCAAAAAGTTTAAAAGCACATGAAAGTTAAATACCTCACTTAAGACTTTTTTTTAAAAAAGGCAGTAGCTCATAATATAAATAGTTCAGCCTGATCAACACATTTGTGACTGAATATGACTTCGTTGCTATAGTTTTTGTTAAGGCAGTCAGTCGGTATTTGGTAGTCGCTGCGGTTGAGAATCTGTTGGTTTATATATTTCAACTTTTGGTCAAAATGTAGTAATTAAGGTGCATAGCATTAACTGTAAATTTTGTTGTTTGCTGTTAAGCGATAGCAGTGGTGAATGTATGTTGTCAGGATTTCTTCTCTTTCGTATTCTCTCCATTTGGTGGTATTCATGGAGTTACTGAGATTGGTTTGCAGAAACCATTGTCTTGTCGGGTGTTTTTGCTCAGGTTTGCCTGAGCGTGATGCACACTGCATGTAAACATATCTTCTGCAGGATCAGTTTTAGTTTGTAGAATTCTGTTAGAGTTCCTGTTCTGGTCTGTAGGTAAGTAACTCTTTTATCTAATCAAGGAAGACAATATCTCAAATGATGGTGCTAATATATTGATTGTTGGGATTAGTTTCTTTAGCATATTTTCTTATTTTTGTTGGTTTTATCAAAAATAGGTAGTCTGAGTTTTCTGTTCATATTAATGAAGATATATAGTTGTCTCAATAAGTGTCTGTTTTCTGATATATTCTTTTTGTAAATGTGTACCCTTGAAGCTGATCTGGGGATAGAAGATAGTCATTGGAAATTTGCTGACATTTACATGCTGAAACATGTATTTGCAATTTTGCATTTGATTTGCATTAGCCTTTGTTGCTTGGGAGATGTTCGTATCCAAGGGTGATCAAATAGTTTCTTCATAACGACAGGTTTCAGAGTAGCAGCCGTGTTAATCTGTATCCGCAAAAAGAACAGGAGTACTTCTGGCACCTTAGAGACTAACAAATTTATCTGAGCATAAGCTTTCTTGTTAGTCTCTAAGGTACCACAAGTACTCCTGTTCTTTCTTCATAACAGCATCCTTCTAGTTAGATTCTGGCATTTAGCCACAAACCCTAGTAGGGGACAGGACAGTGCATTGCTGCCCCATCCTAGGGAGAGCTCAGAATGGGATTGTGCCTCATGCATGCACAGTTTCTTCTTGGTGCAGAGAGGGAGGAGTGCAGAGGCTGCACTATCCCATAGGACGGTGTGACCATTTTTCCTCTCCCAGCCTGTGGCCCACAAGGCCCACCCCAATGGAACAATGTTTTTTCTACATGGGGATAAGCATAAATGGGAGGAAGGGGAAGTTCCCCATTGGAGTACATGGCAAAGAGGGGGTGTTGCATTGACTTGCACCTCTGGAGTGATGAGCACCCTCTGGGGTGCAGGGAAGCAACAATCCCTTAGCTTCCCCAAGCATGGAAACGGAGATTGCCCCGTCACTTATGCAAGACTTGCCATGGGAGGAAACGTTCTTTGAGCCCTCCCCTCCATCTTCTATCATATTTTTTGGCAGGGTTCAAAAGTTTATTTCACGTTGCTCTTCAAAGTAATCACACTTGATTTTTGATCTTCATTGCAGTGTACTAACTGCATTATAGTTATGGCTGAAAAAGCACTTCATTTTAAGGCTGGAGTTTTCAGACTCTCTATACAACATCTGTATTATAGTGGGGTGCCAGCTCCACTATAGTTTGAGTAGATCCACAGTTAATCTGCCTGTTTCATGCCAGTAGAGATGGGAATAGTGTTATGCTAGATTGATTATTGCAGGTTTGGTTATGCATGAACTGATAACTACTTACATTGGTTACTAGTAGCTGTACATGCACCACCATTTAATGAGGTGGTAGGATTTTTTGAGCAGTCAGGTCACTTACATGCATCCTGCCATAGACCAGCTTGACAACATAATTTATCTCACTGAGCTGCTTGATGATTTTAAAGGGTGCTCCCAGGCAGCTAGCTTGGAGTTTATTCTGCCACATTGGAATGAGTGCCATAACTTTGTTCCCTATTCCATGTGACCTGGCCTGTGCCATGTGGTCATACCAGACAGTCTCTCTTAGGCTTTAAATAGGTTCTCCTAAGAAAAATCCAGGAGTTCTGTGAGCCTTTCCCGAAAGGACAATATATATTCCACTGCTTCCCCCTCAGGAGAGGTCTTAAGCTCCCACTCATCCCTCACTTGGTTCTAGGGTGCCACACCCTCCTTCCAAAGAGCAGTGAAAAAGGGGAAAACTGGATTCTTAGTGAATTTCTCTATAGGCAAACAGCAGATACAGTAACTTGTCCCGATCATGTGATCTAGAAAAGTTTCCAGCATTATTTTAAGTGTCCTATTAAATCTTTCCACCAGTCCTTTGGTTTGAGGGTGATATGCAGAGGGCCACAAGTGTCTGACCCCATGTTTCTCCCATAAGCCCTGGTGAAGGGTTGATATGAAAATGAGTCCCTGAGGAACTTGCTGGGGAGGAAGCCCACCTAGCTGAAAATTGACAAAAGAGCATCACATCTGTGTCTGCCTCTATGGAGGACAGAGCTGCAGTCCTGCAGGATAGCAAGTAGCATAATCTACCACCCCTACTATGAATTTCTTTCCAGTCTGGGTCTCCTTACTACAGAGTCCCACAATATCCATGGTCAGCTTCAAAAAAGGTTCCTCTACTCTAGGTAGTGGCCTCTTGGCTGCTTTACTCTTTCTTGAGCTTTTTTCACCTTCTGATAAGAATCACGTGTTCTGAGTATTTTTTGACTGCCTCAAAAACTCCAGGCCAGTAAAAATTATCAACAGCCTGTGTTTTGTGTGCTGGATCTCCAGATGCCCTGAAAAAGGGATATCTTCGGAGAAGTTTAACATCTTAAGGTGATACTTCTGGGATACCACTGTCTACTGATACTCCAAGTCTGTCTCCCCTGCGGGAAACCATTCCCTGTAAAGGAGTTGCTTATTCCACAAGAATCTCTTCCTGCATTCCTCAGATAAGAGGGCTTTCAGCGCTGGGACTGGCCACTGCAGCCCTTACCTTCTCTAAGGAGGGTTTGGAACACAGCTGCCAGGGCAGGGAGTGTAGCCTGCTCCTCCCTACTAAACTCATCCTGTTTCCCCCTCTTGGCTTGGATATCAACCAAAGCAACACTTAACTCAGCTTATTCTCACAGGCCGGAGGGGACAGTTGTGCCAAATGGCAGGGGAACAGAGGTGGTCTCTCAAGTAAATAGTCCCAAGTCATTTTTAGGAGGGAACTGGTATTCCTCTCAACTGCGGATCTTAAGTTTTTACATAAAGAATTTTTTGTTTCTTGCTGCTACAGTGTTGTGGCTTGTAGAGATGAAAGACTATTAAAATGTCCTGTTAGGTCACATTTATAAGCATAACATACGGTATGTCATTAAGAATCAAGTGTACAGCATTTTATTTGTTATACCATGACATTTAAATAGGCTTTTTGATTAGTGAGCTTAATTTCTGTTTCTTCAAAGTTTTTTTTTTTCAGTCTTGTCCCATTCATTATCCTTCTGATTCTGTTACGGGTCTGAAGCTGCTGTAAGGTCACTTGTGAAACCAGACTCTGCATAGTAAAGGTTAAGTATCTGAGTGCTCCCAGGGATTAATGGCTATGTGCCATAAAATCTTCCCAAAGATGGGCTAATTATAGAAGTGACAGAAAATGCTAAGGGTTCATTCTCTGTAAGGAGCTACATTGAGATTGTTTCAAAATAAAACCTTACTTGTGCAAGGAGTTAGCAGAAATCCACCATTTCCTGTGTTTCATTAACATTTTTTGTCATCTGAATTTCCATTTTTAAGATTAAGATGTCTTCCCTGATATTTCCCTCCTGGTTTATTATTAAAATGTCTTGTACAAAAGTGTCCTAAATAAGGGATTTTCAGAAAACAGCTAGTATCGATCACTGACTTTGTTTTTACTTTATAAATGTATATTGTATATAAAAGGAGGAGTGACTAGAATCTTGTGAACTCTCACATTCATGATCTGAGTGTCTGGATGGTTACAATTCACTTCTCATAATTACAGTTGTCTGGTAGTGAGTATACTCTTCTGTTCCTTTAGGAAACTTTACAGGGCTAAGAATGTTTAAACCTCTCCTGGCTACCATAACCCACTGCTTTCTCTCTTCCCCTTCTGCCCATCCTTTACCTCACAAATAATTTAACATAAAAGTGATGGTAAAATCTTTGCAATATAATAAAACAATGTATATAACTCATTACTTCAGTAAATAATATTAATATTCAATTACTGTAAATTAAAGGATTTGGTTCCCCTCCCCTCCGTGGTTTATGTGGTGTTCCTATAGAAAGTGCTAGTCCTGTCTCCTCAGCATTGAAGCATCCTTGAGAAATTCCTTTTGGTTTATGTGCCATTTCACATGCTTTCATTGCCACATGTGATAAGTGTTTACAACTTTTAACAAAATATTGTAGATGTCTTTATGGACCAGTAAAGTGCCTGAGTGGCATGAGCTAGAAATGACACCTAAATTGATAATGTATATACATTTTTATGAACCAAACATAATATTTTAATAATCTATCAATCAGCTTCTACACTAGGAGTATTTAGTCTATTAATAGATGAATTGTACAAGAAGCTTGTATATATTTTATATATAAAATAAAACAGTAATACTTACTGGCTCTGAATAGGTGCCATTAGGTTTAGAACTTTGTGCTGCATATCCTGCATAGAACAATTAACATGCAACACATGCTAAATGAGTCCATTACTACTTGGTGAAAAATATAAAATATGTTATTGCTCTGTTACAATTTTTGTATCATGAAAAATTAATGATCAGAAATACTGGTGATACATGTTTAAGGTACGTTTTTCAGTAGTTTTAAACCACTTTCTGTGTGATTGTAAAACAGACATCACAATATGCCGTACGTCTTTCTAGTATTTATAGGGTAGATAAGGTGATTCATTGAAGGGAAGAGAGTTCTAAAAATGAAGTTTTTACTTCTTGAAAAGTTTTCTACACTCTCTTTTGTTGCTTGTTGTAACTAAAAATTACTTGGCTTAAAGACACTTGATTCATCTTTATTCCATTGATGTGGATGAGAGTATGTACCTTTTGGCTCATTTAGCAGAGTTTGGTGAGTTGACGATATAGGTATTACATGCGTTTTTTCACAGTTATCCTTGTTTCAGTTGGGTGGCTTCAGGCTTTGAAATAACTGGATGGGAGGAGCCATTCTGTGTTCGGAGCAGAAGAAAGGAAAGGATGAGGGAGAGCCATGGGCTTTGGTTTATAGCTTCGAAGCTCTACAGGAGCAAGGGTAGCAGTAGAATGGGGGACAGACACCAGAGGCCTAATGTATAGTTTCTAAGCCCAACATAGACTAATGAAGAGCTCCTAAATTCCATGTAGACTTTCATCGAGCAACTCTCGGGAAACATTCTAAAACCAAACAATTTCCAATACTAATAATTTAGCTAAGCTTGATTTACTCCCCAGAAATTTACTGATCAGTAACATCAGAGTACTTGTAAAAAGAATGCTGTTTTAAAGCTGAAATTACTAGAAAAACCAGGAAGTTCAAAGTAAGTGTGCTAGAGTATGGAAGATGTAGTGTCATAAACCAAATGAATCTAGCTAACACAGGCACAAAGATGCAAATACCTGATTTAAAGCATAGCTAATATATACACTGTTAAGGCTAGAATCTGTGGTAACAGCCTTCCAATTTCTGTTGGCTTAAATTTTAATAATTCATATCATTTTTAGAGTAGAACCTTGTTATTTTCAGATGTAGCAGCTCAGTCTTAACCTTTTCCAAAAGTTTAAATAATACATGCATCCCAGAAGAGGACTTTCTTTTACAGTTATTCCCTTATAAAACTCTTGTGCATCAAAAAGGTAGCGATACACTGAATTCTTGGTCAAGATATATTCATTGTGGTGCAGAGTAGGTGTTCTTGGCCCATTACTTGTGGCATTGTCTTTACCTACAACATTCCGGATATTAATCTATAACTTTAAGACACAGAAGCTGTAGAGATCAATGCTGGTCTAAACCCAGGTCTCTTCTTCTTTGGAGTTAACATAGACAGCTTTATAGCACTGCAAACCCCAATGTGAAAAATATATTGGATTCCTGATGTAAATAATATCTGGATATACCCATCTTAGAGTATTTTCTGATGCCCTTGATTTCAGAGTTCAAAATCTCAGATTAGGTTTGATCTTGCATCTGGGCAATCTTTCCTGTTCTTGTGTTATCTGGAGTACATGGTTGACAGCAGAAGTATTTGCTTGAAGTATCAGCCCATTGACTATTAGCTTGTGATTGTGTGGTTTATTTTCTGCTTTTAAACTTTCTTCCGGTACTGTCACATGTTATTGCAGAGAAGATAGCCAAAACAGTTTCAAGTAAAACCATGCTATAAAAACCCAACTATTTTAAAAATAAATAAGTCTGAACACATAATATGTTCAGAAACAGATCCATTCTGTTGTGCAACAAAGATGTGCGCTATCTTGAGGATTTTATTAAGTCCGAGATGCTGACAAATGAAATAAAGGCTCAAGAGTTCTGATTTTAAAAGGTTCAGCACAAAGTACTAGTTCAAAGACTGATTATTTAGAGACAGGATTTGCTCATGAAGGAGATCAGATAATTTTATGGTACTCCTTTTGCACACAACCTGCATGCTGATTTGCATGAAGTATAATGGCATTCTTGATTGGAAGAATTGGCTGTTTTTGTATGGGAGGGTAAGGCTTCTGAGAAATAGTCAAGATTAGAAACTGGTATGAGAGAAAGCCCATTTAGTTGCTTGTAAAACTTTGTTTGGAATGTTTTGATTAATTTAACGTGTTAATCAAGAGGATGCACTTAGCCATTGTTACAGCTTGGGGATAGAGAAAGTTGGTTTTATGTCACCTTTATAACTCCTCTGAACCTGAGGTCAGTCAGGGACCAGGCTATTCCTTGTTATACATTAGAGCAGCCTTAAGACTGCTCTAATTTATGTCCAGCTGCTGGTGACCCTAATCAGTTATTCTGGCAGCTGGGGATCTCTGGGGCATAGATATATCCTGGCCACTCCCCCTTTTCCCTGACCCACACCTATTGCAGGGCTGGGGGTATGTGGCATTGGACACTCCACAGTGACTCCATGTCAGCGGGGGATGTTGGAAGAATCCTTCACCAATCAGTTTCGATGGCATTGTGGCTGTTTTGTGCTGCCAGTGTAGGTCCAGGATCCTGACTCCAGTTCTTCCTCAAACACCTGGAAATTTTATGGTGGGTCAGTTCCTTTCCTTTCAGTTCAGCCATTCTTTGTTCTCCCAATCGTCTCTCTGTTACATCTTGTGAATCAAAACATAAAAAGTATATTTAATTACATGACTACAATCATATGTTTTTTTAATTTTAAAAAATTACTATTTATGCAAAATAGATCAAATTTCAAAGAAACTACCACAGATATATCCACCCTATCCTTAGGCAAAACCCTGAAACTGGAGATGGGCTTTGCTGTGTGCCTTCAAGGTCCGCAATCTTAGGCTCTGTCAGAACAGTTGAGAATGAATTCCAGAGTTTAGG
Organism: Trachemys scripta elegans; assembly: GCF_013100865.1. Lineage (NCBI taxonomy): Eukaryota > Metazoa > Chordata > Testudines > Emydidae > Trachemys > Trachemys scripta. The sequence continues at coordinate 103,752,119 of NC_048301.1, read as the reverse complement.
ACCATCCACAGAGAACTTATGTTCTCTTCACTTCTGCCTTTAAAAATAAATGTCTGTAAGGAAATATTGAGTGGGGCAGTTACTGTACAACAAAGTATTCAGGATTGAAAGTGTTGCACACTTAATTAGGAAGAAATTTTCTGATGCATTTTTAGAATGGAAATTTTTGCAGTCTATTCACCTTTTACTTAATTATTTAAGAATTATTTTATAGTTGGCTAATCCAGTAACTTCTTTGATGTAACCTGATATGCACTAACCCCAAATTAAAATTACTAATATTTTTCTTATATTTTGATTTACGCTAGCTTTAATTGTTTTTTTTTTTTAATAGTTTGCGGGTTTAAAACAGTGTTTCCCCTCTGGACCACTGTGTTGGAAAAGTAGGCTTAATTTTAGGTCTTAGTTACTGGCTTACTTTGGCTAACGGGCAGGGATGCTGAGGAGCGAGAGGTATGTGCCTTGCACTGCTTCCCTGAGATGAATTTCAGCTGATTAGGAAATCCCTTGACTGAATCTGAAAGGATATACAATCATCAGTCAAGAGGTCCATAGTGAAAAAGTAAAGGAAGTGATCTTGAAGATATACCTTTCTTTCCGAACATATTCTCAGTTTTAGTCTTTAGAGGGATGTGACTCTTAAAGGAATTAGCCTAATTCGCAAAATTCTTTCTGCTTTGTGATTGCGTGCTTTTGAGAGAATTTGGTTTGGCTATACCCTGAAAGTATGATGTGGCTAATGTTATGACAACTTCTGTATTTCGACAACTTGACTTTATCCCTGTGTTCATGACTTCCTTCGGTATTCTCTCTTTTCTGAAGTTTCCCTTGCAGCGACAGGACTTCAAAACTGTACAAAGTTCAGCCATATAAAGGTTGCAGAGTCTGGTCACGCAGGTTACTACAGTGATTCCTGTTGCTGCAGTTGAGGTTTAGTGTCTCTCAAAGTAATTACGTGTAAACCAGAAGTATAAGAGAAATTGCAAAACTGTGTTTTATTCTTTGATAGATAACAGTCAAAGTGATTTATAATGGAGACTGGAATGATTATTTTTTCAGTGCAGGAATATCAACATGAAATTGGAGAGACTGAAGTTTCCTGCATTGTAGGCATGCAACACTTTGCCGCAACTAATTGAAAGGTTTTACATTTTTTTTTAATGTACATTAGTCTAGCAGAGGACATACAGCTATTCACTCTGAAAGTGTGAACTGCAGAAAAAAATCTATTAATCGTCCTAAAGGCTAATGCATTAATGTTACATTCAAAGAAAGTGACTAAGAAAATCTTGGCAGAGAGTTGATTTACATGATTGTTTAGTTTTTCTATCACACTTGCTAGTATTGAATCCCATGTGAAAATAGTATTTGCTTAGTAACTGTAACAAGTCACACATAGCTAATAACCACTTTACTGTGATAATCTCATTTTATATTGTTTAATAATAATAACAACATTGATTATTCATCCCAAGTTAATTACCATGATTATTACATAGCACTTACCAGTGTGCTACAAAGGAAAATATATTTTATGTAATATCATCTAACCTTTTTGGAAAGTATATGGCAATTGGTTTTGGATCTAATTGAGTGTAGTTACCCAGTAATCTGTAGGCGTCTATAAATGTTTCTTACATTATATGTATCAGGTGAAACCTATGAGTTAGAGTAACTGCAGTCAAGTGCAGCTAGCCATATTCTTTTGTTTGCCCAAATTAGTTAGGTTTGTTTAACTGAATTACAATAGAAGTTAATTGTATAATTAATTTATACAGAATCTTCTTACAGTTGGCTGACTGTATCTCTTTAAGTGTGTGTATAAAGCAAAAGTGATTATCTGCTAAAGCCAAATAAAATAATTTAGCCAGGAGAAAAACTTCTGAAACTTTTCCTAGATATTAAGTAATTTTATTATAAGTGAATGCCTAATATAGATACCTAGAGTGACCCTGAATGGTTACTTCATATTATAACACTGCTACATATTCTTCGTCTACTGAAATATAAGATTAACATTACTTCTGATCTACAACAGTTAATTACAGTAAGAATTGCTGCTTTTCAAAGGAGAGTTGTAGCTAAAAATGCATCCTCTGTGACACAAGGCTCCTCCCCCCCCCTTCCCATTTTTAGCTGAACGATGGTAATAATCATGAAATCACCTGGGAAGAGTAAGACCTGAGAGAAAACTTTAGGCTCTTAACCCCATCTAGTAATTAGTCATCAACAAATGCCCTGTTTCTAGGTTCACATATATGTTTATTGTTCACATATATGTTTGTTTGCAAATACACAAAATAGGCCAGTCAACATCTCATTTTTGTTACTTAAATGAGAGGAAACTATGAAAAGTACAGTTGTGCTTCATGATATGTTGTTTTTTTTAGTTTAGAGGTTTTTTTGGGTTTGTTTTTTGCAAATACGTTCAGCTAAGATCTACTGACGTTTTACATTTCACATTTTTGTACAGTCTTCTGCAGTTGGAAAATTATTTTTTTCTTATGACTGAGCAACAGTCCTTCCATAAGATTATTAAATAACAAAATCCTGAATTAACAGAGGCTTTTTTAATCAGCTATATTTTTAATTAAAATGACTGGAAGCTTTCCTACCATCTGGAATACGTGCTAAGTATTAATTATCTGGAAAGGCAGTTGCACAATGCACGTATGCTCAACATTTCTGTAGGGTGTAAAGGAAATCTTGGACAATTCCCCTCCCCCCACACACAAATGGCATTCAATAATAACAAAAAACGATAGTCTAATCCTGGGTCCTAGCATTAATGCAATATCTAAATTTGTTGCCTGCAGTTAGAAAGGTAACATCCCAGGCCCAGTTGTTTTCATCCTTTTCCAATTATAGCAACTTTTGAATGAAAACTGTATAAACTTCAAGCTAGATATTCACATTTTATGGAAAGATCTAATCCTTTTTACATTGTGTAAATAGGAAACTATTGTACCTCTTCTTCTGTACGTCTGAGCAACTTAATAGTTTATGAAAGGCTACTGCTTATTTTGTGTCCCATACATTATGGATCTTGTTCCTGCTTGTTATTGTTTTGACTCTCACTATCCCTTTGTAGCTTTCTAGAATTTACTTCAAATAGTTTTGATCTTTTTGCTTGGGATGAATATGAGGGAGCAACATACAAACTTTTATCTTGCACTATATTCAAATCCAAACAATTGTATATAGTTATGCTTTTGCTTTTCTCTTTTGTAATATGTTTGTGCTTAAGTTTACAAACATTGTTAATGAAAAGAATACTAATAAAATAACAGCAATGATGTGAATGCAGGGCATTTCCTGGAGATTAACCCATTGATCTTAGAGGTCAAAATGTGCCTTAACATATCTCCCAACTGGTCGATAATCCCAAAGAAACACACTTTCTCAATCATTATTGCTTTATTAAGTTTTTTTCATTTTCAAGAGTTTCTTTTAAGATATTTGAAAAACTAAATATAGCCAATGTTTGGGAAGTTTTGTTCAGATATATACTTGAGTGATCAACAAAATGAATTGTGAAAACTTTTGAAACTCAGTGCTGTGCAGACTTTTGTGAAGAGTGTGTATATGCCTGTGCGTGTTAAGAATCGATCAAAGAGTATTAACTGACATGTAGTTCATTATGCAGAGGGAATACTCTGGTTGGTAGTTACCCAGTCTTCCTTACATGTGCTCAGCTATACGTTTTTAGAGAGAAGAGGCGAGACTCTTGGGAGAGGAGCTGTGAACATGGTGAATGTTATGTTGGACTGTTAAAATTTAACTTTGTCAGAAACTGGCTGCAGTAGTGAACAGGAAACTTCCAACGAGTCGAAGAGCGATACTGGACTTTTCCATCATCTGGAGGAAAGAGAATGAATCAATACCTGACCGTCAAGTTTTGAAGTAAAGAAGCTTGTGTGCACCTGCCTTCAGTCAGATTTAGCCACTAGAACAAGTAAAGAAATATGGAAGGTGGGATGCAAAACTCCTGAAAAACGAATATATCACTAGAGAAAATAAATAGTCACGTCCTCACAAGAGACAACGAAACCAGAAAGTGAAATCTGAGGAAACTAGGAGAGACTGGGACCAGAGACTGTGTTCCAAAGGGACATTGTGGAACTGGATACCCTAACCAGTGAATAAAACAACAACCGATAGAACAAAACAGCTGAGAGACTTTAGGAAGAATAGACAGAAATTTACAACAGTTTACTTTGTTGTTCAGTGGACCGGAGATTATAAAAACAGCTAAATTTGGGAATGGACCAATCACACCAAAGTCATGATGTCTTTTATGGAAGCTCACTGTCACCCAAATAGGTTAATCATACACAAATCGTCTTAAAGGAAAAAAAAGACTAGTAACCTGGAAAAGATTGTAATTCAAAAAGAAGAGTTTTAATTTTAAAGATCAAGGGAGAAAGAAAAAGGATGGATGGCTGCGTATGAAAGCTGTGGGGCACTTTGAGTTGATGTTTAAGGTAAAATACAATTTTCATACTAAAGTACTATTACTAATTTTTGTTGGTTTTGATGTTAGTGTGACATGAATAATTGGTGCTAAAGGCATACAAATATTTATGAAAACAACATTTTTAGTAGTGTTAATGGAAATAATATTTGAGTTAAATCAAGTGTCAGAATTTGTATGTATAAAGATTCCATGTTAAATCAAAAGGACATGTGCAAGACCGTCTAATCTGCATGAAGACAATGGGGAAAACTGCAGATTAGAAAGCACTTTGCGAGTTTGTCACTGTAATGTTTTAAGGACTGCTTTTTACCTACCTATAAGGAAAGAGACTTTGCAATTGGAAACATTTTTGTGCATAAATGAAATGTTATATTTGGATTTATATTTGAATGAGATGAGAATCTACTATGTAACAGGTATAGGAAATTTAAAAGGACTGATACAGAATCGTAAAGGTTTCAAGAAATGATCTGTGTATAATTTAAGGTATCAAAAATAAACCAACATTTATCTTGGATGTGATTCTATTATTGCTCATTCATTCTTTCCTCCTTATTTCAGTGTTGAAAGTACCAATCAAAGGTTATATTCTGATAGAAAAACTGTCTGGTGTGTTGTTCAGAATTAAGTTTAAAATACCACATGTAGGGTGTATCCATTTACTTCTGGCTGTTTACTAGGTTTGTCCATCCTTGTTGATAGAAAGTTTCAAACTACAGAATATCTGAAGACCAATTCACATTCATAGGCCAGCTGTTAACATTCAAATATGTAATTATTATGATTGTCTATCTTTTATACTAAGCTCCTCCAGACTTTACCATAAATTCAGCCTTCTGTTAGAGACTGAAACTCACTGTTTGTGGATCTCAACTGCACTTGTTGGTGATGAGATGGGCAGCCCCTTTTTAAAATTAGGATTGAAAGCACGGTTAGATTTTAATGTGAGCTGAGTGTATGGATACACCTTTAAATTTAATTCATATATGGTTTTCTGCATTTCATTGTGGCCTCTGCATTGCTTCTGAAAATTAACTAACATGGAAAAATTCATTTTATGTTCCTATCTTATATTCTTAAAGCAAGGTGCAGGTATTTAACCACTTTCTGTCAAATGGCCCTGTAACAAAGCTATCCAAAAGAGTGTGAGATAATTTTGTGCCTGTGAATTTTATTCTGCAGGTCCCAGCAGAGATGGTACCATCAGCGAGGATACCATTCGAGCTTCTCTCATTTCAGCAGTGAGTGATAAACTGAGATGGCGGATGAAAGAGGAAATGGATCGTGCACAAGCTGAGCTCAATGCCTTGAAGCGGACAGAAGAAGACCTGAAAAAAGGTCACCAAAAGCTGGAAGAGATGGTAACTCGCTTAGACCAGGAAGTGGTAAGCTGATTGAGAAAGCAATGCCATATGTCTTGATTTCCAATAGTGAACTGAACCATGTATGTGTAAAGTCTGTTTTGAGTATAATGGATGTTTCCAGGCTTCCAGTATGTCAGTTTTAAAATGTCACCTTTTTTGAGGGGGGTGTTTGAGAGAGAGCAAGAAAGGTAGATGGAAATGGAGTTAAGACTATTCAACTCGCTGTCCAGAATATCCACTTTATTATTTTATTTAGCAGTAGGGAAACTGTAATACGTTTTGTTGAAGGATGTGTATTCCTGAAGATGATGCTGATGTAGGGATGTGTATAACTTTCTGCCTCCAACTTCTGAACAGTAATGGAGACAATTTTTACTATATCCTGATACTACCACTGACTCGTGATCTTATGCAAGTCACTTTAGCCTTTCTGCTTTACTTTATGAATCTTTACAAAGAGAATGTGAAGATAAGTTAATTAGTATAGCATTTTCAATAAGCAGGTGCTATACAAGACATTATTTTTGTCAACTAAACTGGCAGGTGTGTGACATTACAAAAAAATAAAATTTTATCGTGTATACTCGTTCATAAGCCGAATATTTTTGGTTAAAAAGTGATGCATCAAAGAACAGGGGTCGGCTTATAAATGGGTCTACACCAAAATTTGATGATTTTAAACTCTATGGAATCATTGAATTGAATATCGAATACATTGTCGCTTTGTTTACCTGGAGCATTGGCAGGCCTGGAGCCCCTCAGCTCCCTGTAGCCGTGGTTCGCCGCTCCCATTGGCTGGGAACGGCGAACCGCGGCTACAGGGAGCAGAGGGGCTCCATGCCTGCAGACGCTCCGGGTAAACAAAATGACAATGTATTAAATATTCAATTTAATGATTCCATAGAGTTTAAAATCATCAAATTTTGGTGTACACCCATTTATAACCCGGCCCCTGCTCTTTGATGCGTCACTTTTTTACCAAAAATATTCGGCTTATGAACAAGTACTAACTTCTAAACTGCATTATAAAGTAGCTTATCATTCAGCCAATAGGATTGCTTGATTAGATGAGTGCACCAAGACTTGCTAAGAANAGCCAATATGAAAATATAACGTGCAGAATTGATGGAATCTCTAATAAAATTGAAATAGCCTGTTATCCCTACAGACATGCCAATCTACAGGGCTGCTTTGAAATAAACAAAGAACAATAATAATTTGACAGTGATAAAGCAGGTGACATTCCTGTATAAAGTCCTACAAAATCTATAATTACAATAATAATCTATTTTCATACTAGTATTTAAAATGAACAACGGTGAAATCAAAAGAGAAAGGTCTTCTTATCATGCAGCGTTCAAACTTAAAGTTGTTGAATATGCAGAAGCAAACAATAATTGTGCTGCTGCTCGTGAATTCTGTATCAATGAGAAGCAAGTAAGAGAATGGCAAAAAAATAAAACACTAAGATATGCCAAGAAGCAAGAAAAAATGTCCAATGAGGTGCGCTTCATTTCCTGAGCTAGAGAAAGATCTCAATAATTGGGTTGTTGAATTTAGACAAAATGGGTACATTGTCACTAGAACTGGAATTCGTCTGCGTGCTCTGCAAATGCGAAAGACGACAAATACAAGTCAGTAAAGCCGTCAGTGTTTGTTGCATCAGCGGATTGGTGTACTCGCTTCATGAACCATCATGGTCTCTGTCTTTGTCAGCGAACAAAGATAGCGCAAAAGTTGCCTAGAGATCTGGAAGAAAAAATCGAATCTTTCCAAAGGTTTATTATAAAATATCGAAAGGAATATGCATTTGAACTGTCACAAATAGGAAATACAGACGAAACATTGACATTCGATCTCCTGAGCAACAGAACAGTAACTGGTGTTGATGAAAAAAACAGTTTTAATTAAAACCACAGGCCATGAAAAAATCCATTTTACGGTGTTTGGCAAATGGATCAAAGCTCCCTCCTGTTGTTTTTAAAAGAAAAACTTTGCCTAGAAACATGAAATTTCCTGCTGGTGTCATTGTATGTGCACATGAAAAGGGCTGGATGGATGAAAGTGGGACTGTTGAATGGCTGGAAAAAGTATGGAATAAGAGACCAGGAGCACTTTTCAAGAAATCTGCTATGCTTGTTTGGGACATGTTCAGCGCACACAAGACGGATGAGGTGAAAAATGTGGCCAAAAATATGAAAACTACTTTGGCTGTAATACCTGGAGGCTTAACTTCAGTTCTACAGCCGCTTGATGTCTGCCTGAACAAACCCTTTAAAGATAGGCTACGCAAAATGTGGGCTGAATAGATGTGCTCAGGCATGGCGAAGTTGACAAAAGGCAGGAATCTTACGAAGCCCGAAATCAATCTGGTCGCCCAGTGGATCAAGGACGCGTGGGTGTCCATTCCCTCGGAAATGGTAGAAAAATCATTTACGAAATGCTGTATCAGCAATGCACTCGAGGGGTCAGAAGATGATGCCATATTTGATGATGACACAACGGAGGCTGATAAGGAATCTGACTTTGAAGACGACACTCCCGACATCTACGATGACAATGCAGGTGCAACTGTGACTGAAGCAGAGTTTAATGAACTGTTTGGTGAATCAGTCTGATTCAGACTTTGAAGGATTTTAAGACTTTTTAAAGTCTCATGTTGTTCTAAATTACTTGTTTTAAATACCCATTTACTGATTTTAAATAATGACTGTAATTTTGAAGGTGAATACATATTTGTTCAGTTATTATTATAACAGGTTTTTTGTTAGATTACATTAAAATAATTCTAGCAAAACTTTTGAGTATTTCTTGTGATGCCAGCTTTTAAAATATAGCAGGGGTCAGCAAACTTTGGCTCCCAGCCCATCAGGGTAAGCGGCTGGCGGGTTGGGACGTTTTGTTTACTTGGAGCATCTGCAGGCACGGAGCCCCTCAGCTCCCAGTGTCCACGGTTTGCCGTTCCCAGCCAATGGGAGCTGTGGGAAGTGGCACCACTCAATGTGTGGCAGCAGTCAAAAAAGCTAACAATGTTAAGAACCCCATTAGGAAAGGGATAGAAAAGACAGAAATATGCCACTATAAAAATCCGTGGTACATCCACACCTGGAATATTGCATACAATTCTGGTTGCCCCATCTCAAAAAAGATGCATTAGAATTGGAAAAGGTACAGAGATGTGCAACAAAAATGATTAGGAATATGGAACAGCTTCTATGTGAGGAAAGATTAAAAAGACTGGGACTTTGCTGCTTGGAAAAGTGACAACTAAGGGGAGTCTAAAAATCATGAATGGTGTGGAGAAAGTGAATAAGTGTTATTTACTCCTTCACATAACACAAGAAGCAGGGGCCACCCAATGAAATGAATAGGCAGCAAGTTTAAAACAAACCAAAGGAAGTATTTCTTCACACAACGCACAGTCAACTGTGGAACTCATTGCCAGCGATGTTGTGAAGGCCAAAAGTATAAGTGGGGGGTCAAAGAAGAATTCAATAAGTTCATGAAGGATAGGTCCATCAACGGCTATTCGCAAAGATGGTCAGAAATGCAGCCACACGCTCTGTGTGCGCCTAGCCTTTGACTGCCAGAAGCTGGGGGTGGACAACAGGGGATGGATCACTCGATAATTGCCTGTGCTGTTCATTCCCTCTGAAGCACCAGGCACTGTCCACTGTTGGAAGACCGGATACTGGGCTAGATGGACTATTGGTCTGACCAAGTATGGCTGTTCCTATGCTCTTAACCTCACTCACACTATGCCCCTCACTGTGTGTGGCTGCTCACCTTCCTTCAACTGCATGTGGCGCTTGTGCATGGGGAGATTGAACAGGAGTTTCAGGAGGGGAGGGGATTAGAGTAGTCTGGTGGGGGATGGGGCCTGGAACCTCTGCATTGAGACTTCTGCACATCAGAGGCTGCTGCCTTGGTATGCTAGGAAGCTGTGGCAGCAGCAGCACCAGAAGGAGCCATTCATGTGCCAGTACCGCCCCATAAAAACAGTCACTTCCCAATCCTTGCCACTGTCTCAGCTCTTTGGTGCACTGTGGCAACAGCACTGGGAAGCATTTCAGTCTCCAATGTCATGGCATAGAGGCACTGGACTCCATCCTTACCTCAGTCTCCCTGCATAGCCCTGGACCATCAAGCCAACAGCCCCCACCCCCCACAACAAAAAGCCTCTTCCATCCCTCATGCCCACATATCCCTGTTAAACTAGTCCTCATACTTGCTGATATCTCATTATGTCTCCATAAGCAGCACTCATTCTGGCCTCCCACATTTTTGCTCATCCTATCTTGGTTTCTGAACTACATCTCTTTCCCCATCCCCTGCTTGCCATCTTGCCTCCACGGGGTCTCTGTGTTGAGTCAGTAAGTCTGCAAGAGAGCCTTGCAGCACTGGAGAATGGGAGTAGCTGTTAGAACTGGACAATTATAGGCTAATCTTGGGAAAACTTAACTGTAGGTTATCTTGAATGAAGGGGGATAACTATTTTTGTGGGTTAACTTTACAAGATCAAAAGTATCTTATGTCCAAGATATTATCCAGATCTATGTGTAATCCCTATTTTGAAACTTGTGGGGATTTTGCTTCTTTAACTAGAGGGACCTAAGAAAAACTGAGGAAAGCAGGACAAAATTACAGAAAGGAAGGAGTATTTTTCAGTGTTTTCGTTGTAATAGTTATTAAAAACTTTAAAAGTATATGAAAAATTCAGTTGCCCTCTGAAGGATTATTATGCTAAAATTGTAAACCAAATTAAATCGTTAAAGTGTAAAATGGAGGAATTTCTGTCCTGTTTAAGTACGAAACAAACACAATCTTAACTATGGGGTTGCTACCAGGCCTTCCATAATTTTGCATTTATATATCACTTTTCATCCCAAAGGAGAGCAGAGGCAGTCACAAATGTGATACAATATGTACAACACTGAAATGTTAGCCACCTTTGTGATAGATAATGGGAACCAGCCAGACAACTGGCAAATGAATCATGGCATAACCATAGCCAGTATAGTATAAAATAAGTACATCACTCTTATTCCTATTTATACATTTTAAAAAAGCATTCAGCTTTAAATTACGGGAAATATCCAGTCTATGTGGTGATAGAATTTACAGAGTAAAACCCTAATACAAGTGAGCAAAGAAACTGAGCCATCTAGAGTTCTTCAAATGTGTATCAAAGTAAAATGTAAGAGGTCCTCTGGATCTCAAGAACTTTAACAGAACAAGTATTTTAAATATTTTTTTAGGCTGAAGTCGATAAGAACATTGAACTTCTGAAGAAAAAAGATGAAGAACTTAGTTCTGCACTGGAGAAAATGGAAAATCAGTCAGAAAATAATGACATAGATGAAGTTATCATTCCAACAGCACCACTTTACAAACAGATTCTGAACTTATATGCAGAGGAAAATGCCATTGAAGACACCATCTTTTACTTGGGAGAAGCATTGAGACGTGGGGTTATTGACCTAGATGTCTTCCTAAAGGTAGGTTTCTCAAGACACTTTTGAATGTGCATTGAAAGTTACGTATTTGACTAATGTTTTGGCACTGAAAATTCCTGTGACTGTCCCGAGATTGTGTTGCTGGGCTTTTTTGGCCAAAGGGGAACCAGTAGGTCTAAAAATGTCTGCATTTTTTTTAAAAAAGGGAACTTCAGTTTATAAAAGGAATGTCAGTGCTTGTGAAATGTCCCTAGTTAACAGCATTGTAGACTAAAGTCCTGTGTTAATAGGCCAGGTGTAATGGTGGAAGTGCCAGTGTACCCACCTTGCTTTATCAATGTACCTTCACCCTGATTGTGGAGAAACTAAATGTAAAGGTAAGCAGTTATTCAGTCAGTCTTCACCCTCATTCTAGACTTTGGTGCCTTTGCTGAAACAGCTAAGAGTTTGTGGTAGTGTGGATACAGAAATGGACGCAGACCACCAACTCATTTCCCATAGCCTAATACTCCACCGTGTTCATCTTTTTCTTCCTTACATCGGATTTTTCTATTCCGAGCAGAGTTTCAAATGCTTGGGTGGCTTTGAATCAAGACATAGACGGATATTAAAAGATGAGTAAGAGGACAGAATAAAAAACACTGTTTTAGGCATTGACTTCAGTTGGCTATTGGAGGTTGTCTGATTCTGAGGCAAGCAAACCATATGTATGGATAGACAAAGAGATACCCAGAATCCACATCTATAAAAGAGAAACTGCTTATTACCACTGCCTGCCTATGGATTTGTTTATTTATAAGTGTGACGAAGATTTGACATAGCTTATTAGCTCAATGTGGCAGTGAACTATTTTTATAGGTGGGGCATAGAAAAGGGAAAGAAGGGGAAGAGGACAGTCGCAGCTTGTCACCTGCTTAGCTGTGGTTATCAGGCTGGGTTTTATAGGCATTACAGCAGAGGTGAGTCTTAAGGGAGGCATTTGAAGGAAGACAAGGTGCATGTGGGAGAAAGCCTGGAGGCTTTTTTACAGGAGAAGCTGACAGGCGAGCAGTAAGGGCTTGGGACATTGGCAGAGCAAAGGAAGTGATATATGTCACAGTAAGTTACTACTAGGTTAGGAAGGGTGGGGTGAAGTTGTGAAGGATGCAGGGGTCAACCTATGTGGAACCAATATGCCTTTAAGCCTTCACTCAACTTAAAAACAGGAATTGTAACAAATCTGACCAGCTTTCCATTCCATAAAAAGGTAGCTAACACCACATTGATTCACTTTTAAAAAATGTATCTCCAGCATGGAATGGTAGTATAGATATTTTTAAATGGCTAGTGCAATAGAAGGCCTCATCCCTATGAGTCTGTTTTCATTTATAACCTAACAGGTAGCATGGAAATATTGATCCAAACTTTTTGGAATTATAATTCACAAGTATTTCAAACATCTTTTGGCCCTATGCATAAGAAATCCTTCTAATTAGATGGGAGGCATATATCAGATATTGAGAGTGACTTGATTTTGACCAGTTCACTGAGCAACCAGGCATTTTATCAACCCGCTTAATGACTGTCTTGGGGTGCAGGAAGGAAAAGCAGAGGGTTTGGAGTTGCTGATCATAGTCTTGTTTTAACTTATAGGTCAAAGCATTTAAAGGGAAGTTGATAGGCTAAATGTTTAATTAAGGATCAGGATAAAAAATGCCATGGGGTGGGCAAAAAGATACCCCACCTTTATTTTGCAGGTGAATAAATCCAGTGATTTTGAAACAAAGTATTAAAATTAAACTGATTCAATAAAACTATTTAACTTTTAAAGCTAATTGTTGTGTACCCATCTTAGTTAATACTCCTTTTATATTTCTCAAATACAATGCCTAAGGGACTCAAAAGTCTAGTAGTCTGCACCTAGGCAATCAGTCAGGAAATAAATACTATTGGTTCTTTTTTTCTAATAATAGAAGTTCACTGACATTCCAATTTGGGCTGAGACTTCAAATCTGGGATTCATCTTTAGCATCCCATGTATGGAGAGAGCAGCTTGGCTCTTGCATTCACCAGTGTGGTCTTCACCTCAGCTTCAGACAAGTATTGTCTCATGGGGGGCACAATGATAATCTCCAGTGATTCAATTTAATTTGTTATACTCTTGTGGAAGTAGAGCAAGAACTGAAAGGAATTTGAGGGGATTTCAATGCAAACAGTGTCTTCTGTGAGTAAGAGTCAGGCTAGTTGTTAGCCTAATAACGTGAGATTTGTAGAAGCAAGGATTGTGTGAGGCGAATGGGAAAGAACTGTGTGAGAAGTTCCTGTGACCTTGTGTAGATAAGTATGGAATGTAGACTAGAGTCTAAATAGATGTGAAAATAAGATATCAGGATGACCTATGTATAAACAAAATGCAGCTGTTGCTCACTATTGTATGTAACAAAAGGTATAAATGCTTACTGTAATTGTTTACCTGGAGAGAGACCTGCCTGCGGGGAGGGGGGGGGAACCCTGTGTCCTAGTGCACTCTCTCCCTCTACGCAATTGCTTGAGAATAAAGTATCTGACTTTGCTGCACCCAACCAAAGAGAGTGAGAACTCTGTTTTTCTCTGACACTCTCCATACATCTGAATACATTTTTACCAGATATTTAATTCACTAAAAATAAACCATAGTGAATGATAATTTAATTTGATAGCACTTCCTTTGCTAAGAAATAGCAATGAACTATGTGTTGCAGTTTGCAGAAAGTGTAAAGTATTTTACTTTGGGACATATCTTGAGGTCCTTACTCTGTGTTTACTCAAATCAGGATTTGGCCCTGAAAGTCTAAATATTCATTTCCAAAAATAAACATCACATTTGGCTCTCAGATTATCCAAAGTATTAAAATTTTGGATTGCAGATAATCTCTGATTGTAATGAAGGCCATAAAGTTGATGGGTATACTAAATTGTATCTTCTCTTTCCCCAGCATGTACGTCTTCTGTCACGCAAGCAATTCCAGCTGAGGGCACTAATGCAGAAGGCAAGAAAGACTGCTGGACTCAGTGATCTGTACTGACCTCTCAGACTTTAACTGGGAAGTAGGGCTCCTTATGAAACAGTCACTCTCTTTTTCTTTTAATCAGTAGGTGCCCAGAATAAGTTATTACATCATTCAAGTGTAAGATATTTTGAATTAATAATATATTTTCTTTTTCTTTTTGGTAAAGACTAGCTTTTATTAATGCACTTTCTATTCCCTGTAACCTTTTTTGTGTTGGTGGATTAATGCTAAATAAAACTTGTTGCATAGTTTTTTTTTCTTATGTTTTTATGTAGAATATATACTTCCTTTGCAAACAGATACATCTTCCTAGTTTGTGCAACTTTTTATTTCACTAACAAACATACGTATCAATAATATATTGCTGAGACCTGGAAACATCTTTTCTTTGGTGTCCAGAACTAGGAAGAATAAACAGTTGCTTTAAGTATGGCTGTTATGTCATTTTAAAGTTTATTATAAACTAATGAAAGAGCAGGATGCCCAAAGTAAAGGCTTGTCTTCTGTGCTATATCTTGCAGGGTGACCATAGCAAAAACTGTGGTGATTTTTCCCCCCATTCTATCTAGATATTACAATCAAATATCACTCACTGGTAGTCTTGCAGTTTGTAAAAACAGCTAGACAAAATAGCGAACATTAACCTTAAAAATTATGCTCCAATACAGAACGCTTTTACTCATCATCACCTCATGGAAGCTTGAAACAAATCTATTTCCTTTAAATTGTTTTTGCTGCAAATTGCTTTCTATAATTAACACTAACGGATCCTGCTCTTTTCCCAGGTGACTAATTAGCTTTGCTTCCTTAGATTAGGGCTGGTGTGGGCTACCTCAACAAATCCTTCATGGAAACCAAATTTTCCCTGTCCTTTTCTCATTCAGATGAAGTGCAGAGGTCATATACTCTAAAGGGCCCAAAACAAGGAGCACTCACACTTCCCTAAGCAAACTGCCCTGTTTTCATGCTAAACGAAATAACCTTCCTCTCGTAAGAGGCCAAAGAAATCCATGTGTATCTCCCAAAAGAAACTGATGAAGGGAAATTGCCTCATCCTTATTGGAGGCTGACTCTGAAGACACCTCCATGAGGAGTTTAATGCAGATGACATGAGCTACTTCTTCTGCAGTTGGATCTATGGCCACTAGTCCTTTAGGTTCTCTTTCATTCAAGATGGCAGTTTTGGTTGAGGTTTTTTTACTGTCAGATAAGTACAAGAAACTATCTCCCCCCCCTCCGCCCCCCTTTCCCAAATCTCCAGTAATTATTTTTCCTTCAACTAACTGGTCCTGAGAAACATGCCCAGCTTTCACATTAATCAGGAGCTGTGTATACCTCCCTACTTTCTTTCTGGATCTAAAGTGGGACAAAGGATCCTGCACTTGTGGTCTGTTTCTTTAAATTACAGTCCAAGGGCTGTAACTCACTAATCCAATTTATTTTTTCTTGAGGAGGAAGATACATCATGACTAAAGTCAGCTTGCTACTTGAATTTAGGGCCCTTATTAGTAGAGTACTTGGAGGTATTCCCTACCAAAAAAGGTGACTTTTTTCCTCCCTACCTTTAATAAGGTTTTCAGGGAGTATCTATAGTAATCTATTCCCCCACTCTTATTGCTGGTGTGTATGGTTTGTTAACGGCTTCTATTAGTGCATTAAGTTTTAGGGAAGCTGCTAGCCTGCTTCCATGTATGCACTAGCAGCAGACACTCCTATTATGGCATACCTTTGTTCTGATTCATTTGCCTGTCAACCACCTGTGGAGAGAGGATGGATCCCATTAACACAGATTGCAGAGTTAGTCTCAGTTCAGTTTTTCAGGTAAGGAAAAAATCCCCTTGTTTTTCTTTTGGAATGTAGTTTGCATTGGTTTATTTTAGCTTAATAGCAAGGATGCACTTCAAAAACTTGAAGTATTTTGTGTGTTTTAGTCTTAACCTTGAGTACCAAAAGTTAAGCTACTAAATCCATATTTTACATGTCAAAATATAGAAAACATGCTATTCAAGAGTACTGAGCCCCTGTAGTCTCGGCTCAGCTATTTACTGGGATTTTTATGTAATAACTAATGAGTTAGTAGAAAAAAAAAAAAAAAAAACCACACACACCCCCTCTCCTTTAACTGAGTATTAACTAGCTAAGGTTTGAGATAATGGGGCTATAGAAACAGAGGACATGTTCATACTGAGAAGCTGGATTTAAATATCGAGCTTTTGTGGAGGTGTACTCTTCTCTGCATCAGGCTTACTTAAATCTTGCCCAGTATCCTGCCTCTGAAAGGGGCTAGTGCCATGTTTTAAAGGGACAACTCTGAACAGGGCAACTTTGTGATCCCTTCCATTTACAAAAGTCATGTTTGAGCCCTAAAGTAAAATTAGACAAGGAAACAGAAGTAGCAGTTCATGGTTTATTTGGTGTTAGGGCTGGTACAGTTGAATGCTTGCAGTGGCCTTTACTTGTTGTATACAGAAGTCCTGGTTTTTACATTTCTAGGAACCAGATTTACAGCTATTCCAGTATGGTACACAAAAATTAAGTTCTCCAGAAAAGGTATGCACAGAGATTCCAAAGCAGTTAAGAAAATATATTTGGACCTGCAACAAGTTGAGATCTTTAATCTATTGGTCAGAGTTGGTTTGCCCTCCCTTCCCACCCCCCCATCTTTTGTAATACAAGAAATACGTTGGTCTCTACCTTTATTACACAGTTATGAAACCAATTATATTCTTCTGAACAGACCTGAAGCTGAGAAAGAGGCAGAGGATTTTGCTAGGCCGTGTTTTACAAGGAGTGCTAGATCTACTTTACACCACTAGGTTGTGATCCACCTCTGGCTACAAATACTGGTTTTGGTGAATAGGAAAAGCCACAGAACAGTTTCCTACTCTAATTTTAGGAAACTGAGTTGTTCATAGATTTTAGCTTTACATGTTTCTAGTCAGTAACTTACATCAAAGGACTTGATCTACTTGAAAAGTGCAACAGACAAATCCCCTATACTGTTGTATAGTGAAGTGCTAGGACAGAAGAATTAAAACTGCAGTTCCTTCTGGATTCCCCAAAGTGTATCTGCACTCTTCCGTAGCTTCTCTTCCTCCTCACTCTTCAGAGTCATCTTTACTACATCTGTAATGCCACTATATCCCAATACACACGGAACACTTAGGAAGACATCATCATGTATTCCATACATGCCCTGAAAAGGAAACAGAAGGATATTACTATATTACATGGTTTTTATAACCTTGGTTTACTTTATTTTAGAGTATTAGCCCATCAGGTCACTACTTCCTTTAAGCCAGTGGTCTAAACTGTTACCCAAATTTCACAGGAAATGAGGCAGCTCTGGATATTAACATGTACAGCTGTAAATTAGTTTACCTCTTAACACAAGAATGTTGGAAGTTTCTCTGCTTTAACAAGCTGCTGCTTACCTTAACCATAGTAGAAATTGGGTGCACCCTCTTTAGGTTCTTCATAATAGTTTCAGCTAGATCTGCCACAGAGAGACCAATAGCCCATGATGTGTATCCCTTCAACTTGATCACCTCATAGGCGCTGCAAAGGTAAAGAACTTGCTTTACATTTTCTAAAAAAATGTAGAAACTGAAGTTTGTTATAACTTGGATTATGAAATCTTAAGACAATGGATATGATTTAAAAAAAAAAAAATCACCTAACTCAGCTGCACCGGTCCCACTGACTTTCAGCAGGACTAGTGCCCTTCTACAAGATTAAGCACTTCTGAAAATTCCACCCATTTTGTTTATCAATCAAGCACCAAGATACCTATTAACCAGATTTAAAGTATTGGGTTCTCTGCACTGAAAAAAAAAAAAAATTAGAGGTTCATTATTACTCCCATCTATGTAAGATTTCTTGGGCATACAAGATTGCAGCTCAGAGATCATTAACATGTTTTCTCCATTAGACTGGTGAATGTTAGCCACCAAGGCATCCCTATTTTAAGTTGTACCATTTCTGTATCTTCACATTTGTTACTGTTATGCTGATACTGCGGCAGATACTTATAGCATAACTGAGCACAGCTGGTTAGAGACAACATATTTGCTCCATTTGACATGATGTTCTATAATTCTGTGCCATTTAAGAGTAAAGCAACTTGTTCTAGTGTAAAATTGCTCTTTACCTGTCCACCACCTGTTTGTGGACCTCTTTCCAATGCTCTTTGTCTGCATCAGTTCCTAGGTCAGGGTACAGAGCCTTCAGGGAGACACCAGCAACATTAACTCCACTCCAGACAGGTACTAAGATAAATACACAAAATTAACGAGTTACTTCACAGTATAGAGCAGTTATCAATCCACCAGACAAATCCTAATTTCACTCTACCCAAATATAAACTGACAATTAGCGCAGCACTTGGTAGAGTGAATCTGTTGCCATACAAGTGCCATTGCGGCTTGGATGTATGAATTTCTTTTTAAAAATGTTAAAATTAAGGTTTGTATATCTTACAGGATTAAAATAAGCCTTGTGAACCTAGTCCTGTTTGAATGTCTGAGCCCGTTTCTTTACATTTGGCATCTCAAGGTTAAAGGTGGTCAGTTTGGGTTTTTTATTGGTCAAGGAATAATTGACAATAAGGGACTATTTAGATAGTTTCATGAGGGGTTGGGGAGGTGAGAAGAGAAAAGAATTTTGAAGTCTCCCCTTCCCAGACAATGCTGTTTCAACAATCACTTGAAGGTGTGTTGAACAAAAATAATACTCCTAGGTACTCCTGGCCCAGATCTGCACTGAAGTTCAACGTAGGTTTTGAGAGAGAGGCCAAAAATACATGAAGACTTGATTTTAATTCCAGTCACTGAGTCTAGTCCCGGTCTGAAACAGCAGCATTTTTCAATAGTCCCTTGCAAGGAAGAGCTTCACCCTCCCACTCCTTCAGCTCCCTGCTGGAGACTTCTGGGGAGAATTTAGTCTGCAGGTTTTGGCCCTTCTTGGGTTACAGTAATGACCTTTTCTAACAGAACAGGTCAAGTCAAATATAGATCATCTACTGTTACTACATTCCACAGCTAAGTTAAGGAAGGCAATGCTTGTTTCCTTAAATTGCCTCATGTGAAGGTCTGAATGAGCAATTCTTTGCAAAAAATTGAATATTGGTGCTTCCTGGGAACTTGGTAGAGTTTTAGTCTTGAGCCCCTACTACACAATTTGTGATTTATTTAAAAAAAAAAAAACCCACTAATAGAATAAGGCTAAAGATAAGTAGGGCTTCATACGTACCACTAGAATCTCCATGCTCTCCAATTATCCACCCATGGCAGCTTAGAGAATGGATGCCCAGTTTTTCTCCCATGAGGTAGCGGAAACGGGCAGAATCCAGATTGCAGCCGCTACCAATAACACGGTGTTTAGGAAAGCCACTGATCTTCCAGGCCACGTAGGTCAAAATATCAACTATTAATACAATAGCCAGGTTAGTAAAAAGATGTGATGAAAGACTAATGAAAAATTCTAATGCCTTGTTTGACAAACAGTTTATTCCAACTGATTCTTGTGAGGGTTCTATCTGCAAGTGAAGGTTTTGTTTTTTTCTCTAAATATGCTGAATAGAGCACAGAACTGATACACCTTCCCAATATATATCTAGTTGCTTATTAGCAAAACCACCTTTTTAGCTGCATGACAGAGGCTTAAATTACACTTATTGATCTAAAAGAAATGTCAGCCTCCATTACGCACAGTCCTGCTTCAAGAGCTTTACAGAAGCAATTACAGGCAAGTTTAAACTGGAGGGTGAGGCTTAATTCTCAAATAGGCAATGTGAAGATTTTTTTGGGAGGGGGTGGGGGAAAGTCACTGCATCATCCTCTTCCTAAGTTCTGGGCGGAACTGGGAACTTGAGGCAAGTGGTCTCAAATCCCAGCCCAGTAAACTATATCAGTTTTCCCCTCTCTGAAACATGCTTCCGTAAGAGCCAGGGAACCGAGAGGGTTTTATTAAGCAGTCCTAACAAGCCTGACCTGGATTTGATACAACAAGCAGCGTGCAGTCAGGGCTGTACTTGACAACATTGGGAATGATGAATTTGAAGATGTTCACGTTGCGCTGGACCAAGTTAAGACGACTCTCTCCTTCTTGCTGGCGTGCGCCAGCTGTGATGATAACCAGCTTGGAGTGTGCAGTCACGCTGTAGTCTACAAAAAAAGTGTCAAACATTAATTCTTTCTACAGATAGGAACTCTAGGCTTGTTCTGAACTACCATCCTCAAGTTAGAGCTCACAAGTCTGAAGGTGCTGAGAGGCCATAGTTAGTGGAATATAGTGCTCTCCCAATAATCAGTTATCTTCTACTAAGCAGAGATTACATCAGCTTCAATTTGTTGCTGCACAAGTTTCTCTGATACTATAGTAATGGGGGGATAAATGAGTATGTATCCACACACTCCTGTGAGATAGGGAAGCACCATTATACCCATGCTACAGATGGCAGAGAGAGACTAAGTGCCTTGTCCAAGGTCTGGGGCAAAGCAGAGAATTGAACACAGGTCTCTTGAGCCTCAGGCTAGTGCCCTAACCACTTCTCCTGACTAGCTCTTTATTGGAGTGAGAAGAGTGCTCAACACCCTCCGCTACAGCTATGAAACATGGACATACTGTAGCAGACACTTGAAGCAACTAGAGCATTTTCACATGCCCTGTCTGTCTCTCCCATGTAACATCGAATGGGCAGATGAGATACCAAACAAGGTCCTGGACCAGTGCTGCATGATTAGCATTGAATCCCTGATAATAAATGTACAACTTCGCTTGGCAGGTCACCTCATACAGATGGATGATACACAACTCCTCACAGCCACGTTTTATGGACGGTTGAAAATGGGAGCATGTACAGTGGGAGGCCAACAAAAATATTAAAACACTCCCAAAGCTTCTCTAACAGCTGTTCAAATCAATCCTAACACATGAGAAGCTGCTGTGGATAGATCAGGATAGTGACAGACCTCTTGGTCTCTGGTTAAAAGCCATTGAGAATAGCAATACACAAAAAGCTAAAGAAGCACAAGTGAAGAAAGCAGGCTGTGGCAAAAACATATGGCCATGTCTGCCGGCCATGCAGCCATATCTGCAGCTCCCTTAATTGGCTTACATTCACCCAAGAGCACTCACTGAAACAAGGACTCATGTCAGCTATAACTGGAGACTCCAATAATGGAAGGAGGGAGAAGAAAGCCCTGTTGGAATGACTCAAATGTTACATCCCATGGAATGTGTGTTTTCTTTAAAAGGAAATATACTGGGTGCACTGCTGCTGATGGTAGCCCTAGGCTTCTCTCTATCTGGACAATAGCTGAGGTCTAGGTAGTGGTCTTGCATGCGTCTCTGGCTTGTGTCAGTAGGGGATGATGTCTTACAATTTAAAAAAAAAAAAAAAAGCCTCTGTTCTGATAGGGACTGCCTATGGATGAAGGAATTACTCCTTGGCTGAGAAATAAGTAAACTATGCACTAACACTTGCCCTAGTCACTAGCTCATGTGAAATTTAAACTGCCATAATCTGAGCTGTTTATAGCCAATAGGAGTGGTAGACAAGAACACAAGTCATGGTGGTGATTAGCCAGCTCCAGAGAAAAGTGATCTAGGAGGATCATACAGGTAAGCTGGATTTTTTTTTTTTTTTTTTTTTTTTTAATAAAAGGTTTTAACATAAGTTCTAGCCCCAGCGGTCAATTCCAGAACACAGGAGTGTTCACCTCCACAAGTTTTAATGAGAAGTTACAAATTCAAATTTGGTAGCTGTGAACCATTTCTCTCCCCCCCCAGAAAAGCTACAGTGAAGGGCAACAAATCAATCAGTGATATGGAACAACTTACCTATGAGGAGAAATTAAGAGAGACAGACAAGTAAGGGCAGGGGAATAAGATAGAGGTTTATAAAATCATGACTGGTGTGCGAGATGCTGGAAGACGGGGTGCTAATTTGTATCAAGGTCCCCATGTCAACAGAATACTAACAAATGCATAGCTGGAATCAATCTGGCTCACCAGTGTGGTTACAATAGGTATTAGAATTACAAAAATGTGTTTGTTTAGCCTTTATTAAATGGGTGGGAGTTGCTGCATGCATTAACATCTGTCGTCCATATTGTAAGGTAATATTTGAGTGGTTGTATTGTGAGCCTCTAAGTCACCAGACAGGAGAGGTGTATTAATTAGTGTGAAAGGCTGATCTTCAACGGCGACTCCATGTTTAGACTGTTCTGGTGCTGGAGAAGTTTACACTTGATTGGTGAAATCTAAGTATAGCACTCACAACCAATCTGGAGTTTGTGCCCTGTTTCCTAATTAATAAGCAGCACGTTAACATCCATAAAGTACTTCACACGATGCAGAGTCAACCGCTTGAACTCGTTGTCATGGAATGTTGAAGGCCAAAATATAATTAGGTTAAAAAAAGAACTAGATAAGTTAATGGAGGATAGGTCTGTCTGAGGCTATTAGCCAAGATGGTTAGGGATACCACCCCATTCTCTGGGTGTGCCTAAGCCTTTAGCTGCCAGAAACTGGGACTAGGCGATCACTTTTAAAGTTGCCCTATTCTGCTGATTCTCTCTAAAGCAGCTGACACTTCTGGTCTGACCCAATATGGCAATTCTTATGTTCTGTATGAACAGAAACAGATTAACACCTGCTGTTCAAGTAACACTTGGATGAGCAACTGTGTATCTGAAGTGATGGTCTCCATTTAGAAACTATATTTAAAACACACTAACCTTTGCCAGAAACAATTTTTGGTGTTCTAAGAAAGAGACTGCCATGCTGGAGATCCAGCATCTCTCCTCTCAGCTTGTCTTCTATGACATCAACAAGGGCAAGTTCGTCAGCCAAATCCTACAGGATGCCAGAAGCACAATTAAAGACCAAGTCAGTGCGCTGGGTTTCTGAATTAAAATGTTTCACTGTAATCTGTGAAGTCAGACTTCAGAAAGATGGCAACAGCATAAATTAAGTGTAGTTAGCCAACTGTTGCTGGTCAGGATCAGAAAACTCCTTCTAAACCAAATATTTTAGTTAGCTGGAACTTCTATCAATGTGCTAGCTTTTTGGGGAGTGGGGTGGGGAAGGAAGTATTGAAACTTGCAGTAATTTTCTTATCTGTACTGCACCTCACACACTGTCACTAGACTGTGGAGTGCACACGTTTCCGTGCATGTTAACCTGAACAAGACAAATGGCTTATGAAGCATATTCCAAACAGCTAGCGGTTTATAAACCATGACTACTTTACAATAATGAAAAGCAAGCATGGTGTAATCCATGGTATGATCAATAAATGGTTTGGTAATTCAGTGTGGAGAATGCAGTTCAGATTTAGAACAGACTACAGTCCCCCACCCCCAAAAGTTCCAGGAAAAGCTTACTTTCTAGAAATGACATTGCATACTCCATGCAATACATACATTTATATTCAGACCAGCATCTCTCATATCTAAGCTGGAATTACTTCCAGTACACAGTGGAATAAATGATTCACCAGCTCAATTTTCTCCTTGTTTAAAGCCAAACAGCTTTAGGCATTCTAGCAGTACAAATAAAGGTTTGGAATCCAGATCTATTCTATTCTGTAACTATTCTAGTTATCTGCCCAGGGTGGATAATTTCAGTAGAACCCCATTTATCAGACCTTCCATTATCTGGCTCTGTATTAACCAAACAATCAGCATGCACAGGTCCAGAAGTGGGTGATCTTTGTGGCCACTAGACGGCACTGCAGCCTCACACTTTCCTATTCTCCCTATTATATTTTTTCATTATCCGATCTGGCCTCAGTCCCAATTAGATCAGAAATATGGGGTTCTGTACATAAAAGTCAGAAAGCTGGCAATTGTTGGGGAAACATTCTAATAGTAAATGTTATTTGTCAGCTCATGTATAGCAAAGATGAGTGAATACCTATATTCCAATTGGCATTTACAAGGTGCAAAAAAACAGCTGGATAAATTAATAGTTCTAGCTATTCTCCACAGCTTTCTTTGGTCCCAGATGGAGGATGGGTAAACCTTGACACTCACCTTCATCAGGATGCTGATTGCACAAGCCATGCCGACTGCGCCAACCCCGACCACAGTGATCTTGTTGTGGGCATGACTGTGCTCCTCTTTGTGAACGTTTTGAATGAGAAGTTCCTTAACAGACATCTTGTAGTGCTGAAAAGAATTGAAGTGTCATGTAATTTCTCTAAGCATATGAGTTATTACTGTAGCTTTGAAGTGAACTCAATGTGCATATAATCATGGACCCTGTTACTAGATGTAGCACAAGCAAGGAAGTTAGGAGTGACCACATAACTAAGACAGTTGGTGATGCCGCTTGCAAGAGAGAGGCCCAAAGTGTACATTCCCGTTGAGAGCCTGTGGGTCATGAATAACTATAAATTGATTTAAATATACAAAGCAAGCTGATTAGGATTTGCCCCAAGAAGGTGTTATGAGCAATGATTATACAGTTGGTGTAGCGCTCCAGTAACCTGTTCCAATCTTAGGATAGAAGAATTTTTAGTTAAATAAAGTCACGTCTCTGGGTTTCAGAGTACAGCAGTGTCTGGCAACGGGTATTCTACTGCACCAGCAGCAAGGGGCTGGTCTTCACTTAAAATGCTACATCTGTGCCACTGCAGCTGTGTGGCAATAGCAGGTCTGTGTAGCCACTACTTATGCAGATGGGAGGGCATAGGTAATCCACCTCCCCAGGAGGCAGTAGCTTGGTTGACAGAAGAGTTCTTAACTATGCCACTCCTGGATTTTCCCCCACCTGTTATGCTGATCTAATTGTCTAGTGTAGATCTGGCATAGTACTAGAGCTAGACTCCGGCTAGGTCTTCACTAGAAATTACTTTGGTGTAATTTACAGCACTCAGGGGTGTGAATAATCCACACTTCCCAGTCATTTAAGTGGGAGTGGATGACCAGACTCCCTAAATTCTCTTGTTAATTTGTTTTAAGGTGCATTTGAGGAATTTTCATTAATGAGCCATTTAATTTTTGTCCCCTGGGTAGAATATTCTTACATGGGGAATACACTGCACCTCTGGCTGTACAAGCAGAATAGTTTCCCTACGGCTTCTGCATTCATAACTATTTCAGCCTCATGTTGCATCACAAGGGAGATAGGAGTTAGGGTCTGGTGAGGCAGCATGAATATTCATGAGCAGAGTTTTAAATATGCCATTAGTAATATATCCAGTTCTTCAATCACATACCTGCTGGTTAGGTACCTGGCACTATATGGTTCGTGTATGTCATTTGATTGACAAAGATGGTCAGTTGTTTGTTGGGAAAACCTTTAAAATATAACTTAATTTGAGCCACAGCTTAGGGGGCTGGTTCCTTTATTTAAGTGTGTCAAACATCCCCATTGGAAAACAACCTTAATGTTTACCATTACTTTTAATCCAATCCGGCAAATTGCTAGTAGTTTAAGGCTATGGGGGATATCTTTGGCTGGGATGTGGGAACTAAAAGAGGCTTAGGACACAATTTCAAATTCCACTGACATAAGCAGTAACATAAATGCTTTTGAAAAGGTTGCGCTATAAGTGACCTACAAGCTTTTGAAAGTGTTCCCCTCCCCCATGTTTATTCATGGATATCTGAGAGACGTTCCGCTTCTTCTGACGAGCCGTACAAAGCCACTATCATCCCTCAAAGACAGGACACAGAACGGGCCAGAACAATGAACCCTCTGCTCAGGGCCAGCTCCAGGCACCAGCTGAGCAAGCTGGTTCTTGGGGCGGCAGATTGTTCGAGACGGCATTCTGCCCAATCCTAGGGCGGTATGGCTGCTTTTTTTTTTTGTTCTGCTCCGGCCATCCTGTAGGGGGCGGCAGCGCGGAGAACCAGAGCGCCCTGCAGGGCAGTCCTCTTCCTTCCCTCCCTGCTGACCGGAGTGGAGCTCTCGCAGCAGGAGGCGGTGCAACGGGAGGGGCCGCGTGGCAGCGCCCCTGCTGTAGCCCTGGCCGCCCCCATCTCTCTCTCTCCCGCCCGCTCCCTCCCCCTTCTCCCCCGCCAGTCCCCCGGCACCCACGCTCCGGCCGTGCCACAGGGTTTTTTTTTTTTGCTTGGGGCTCCAGCATGTCCCTCAGGGTCAGCACTGAGAGGTGCAACTTTGCACGGCTATGGCTCTGTTTGTCCTGTGGATGAAGGGATTCAGTAGCTAGGAGCTATGATTCTGGCCCCTTTCAGAGGCACTTACATATACTTCAAAATAAACTGCTTCTCTCTCCCACCAAGGGGAGGAAAAGGCAGGAAGGACAATCCTGACCACCCCTGGGAAGTGAAAGGCACTTCCCTGGTTCTCAGTATGTACAGATAGGCACTGGAAATTCTCCCCTGCCACTTGGTGTCAGTATAACTGGTCTTTGTGGAGGAAGGCACCCCAGTGGGGAATATTGGTCTTCAAACTCCAGCCTGGAGTCACCTTAGTGTTTTTCCCCCCAAATTCAGACCCCATCCAATCTTGCTAGTGTCGATACAAGGACTGACTCTAGCTCCCAGTTCCTCCAACAGTGTGGTAGGCTCCTGCTGCTCTTCTAACAGAGGCAGGGTGCAGTTACCAGTGGGAGTGAGGAACCACCCAGCCAGCAGACTCAGAAATGGCACCCTGTGGCCCAACAGCCTTTGTCTTCAGGCTCTAAGTTCCACTGTTGCCATTTGCCCCCGTAGCCAAGTTCTGTGCAGCCAGGGAAGTGAGTAAAAATAGCTGCCCAGATGGAAGGGGAGGGAAAACAGGACTTGCTGTGTTAAGCCTGTGGGACAGGTTTTGCCCAATGAAATCTAGGAACAGGGAAAGATAATGAGATTTTTGTTTAACTCAACAGCAGACTCCATCACTTAAGTGTTTTAGAGTAGGACATATACACAGGGACTATGAGTCACTTCATCTTCCTATCACATTGCATCTCATAAGCAGCAGGGTCACACTGTCTCCTCTGTCTAAAGTAGGTTACAGTTATGGCATTTGATAAATAAGCGTAATCTCTGCCAGGCTGTCTTTAGTTCATGTGGTACAGAGTCTAGCATGAAAGGCCCCTCAGGGCCTCTATGCAGTACAATACAAGTTAATAATGCCAGTTTTCCTATTTCTTGCCCCTAGCTGTATGGCTCAGTGGGCAAGGAAATTAGAGTCATGGGCTTTGACATGGAACATCTCTGCTTCCCAGAGCACTGTAACATGAGAGACCCACATTTTCTCCATAGGCCAGATTTGTCCTTTAAAGCAGGGGCTCCCACACCATGCTATGTTCCATCCTTTCACATCACAACAATTTTTTTTTAAAAGGTGGTACATGAACCAGTAAAGATTGGGACTGCCGCTCTAAAGCATCTCCACATGGGCCAAGTCCTCCATAAGATAAAATTTAGACAGAAAATGATACATCATGTTTGGATCAAGAGCCAATAGAAGTATTTCATCAACTGTAAAATATACGTTTGAGGGATATTATTCCACCCAAGGAGTTAGGGATAGTCATGAAGAATCAGGCATCTGTGCAAAGCATGAAAGCTAGTGCATAGATCCACTGTCAGGTGAAATCAATACTTGACTGTATCTATTTAATATGTGGTTCTGTACCCAAGTTGTGTTTTAGGACTTGCGCTTTGCAAGATGGATTTTGCTGGAAGTGCTTTGCAACCACAAGCTTTTCAAAGGGTCTCCTTAAGCACAAGGCAAATTAATTATAAGTTAGGGCCTATTTAGGAGCTAAAAGCAGAGCTATCACCACAAGGTTTAAAAAAATTAAAGAAAGTGATGCCATGTAATAAAGTAGTGGTAATTTATAAAATGCCCACCTCTAGAGAACTAACCAAGGACTCCCACGACTCAGACTTCGCTAACAGCACTGGCTCCATTCCTCACCGATCAAATGAAATAGCTATCTAAGACAGCAGATACTGACCCAAAACACACTGGTTGGGGTTTGGTTTTGTTTTTCACAATGGTAGAAACATTGGGCATGTTTGTTTAAACAAATGTTGCCACAAATATTAATTGGGTTTTTTCCCCTGCACTGTGTCATGTTTGCGTAGCTGTACTTCTTCCTCACAGAGCATCAGATTAACACAGTGGGATGTTGTATTGTAGCTGGAATCCAACACAGAACGGGCTGTCGGGTTGCCGAGCCTAATGCCTTGCCAGACCCAAGTGCAAATGGCCGTGGCTAAGCTCCACACCGCCACCAAGGGGCAGTAACTGGAATGCCAGCCAAGGCTGAAGCGGAGCATGGCAAAGGGCTCTATGAGCAGAGGCAGAGATGGGGATGGTGGGAGTCCTCGAATTTCACCCAGCACAGACTCAGAGGTTGGACAGGTCTCTGACATTTTAGGAATAGGTACACACCACCATCCACTCACCCCCTGGCTGCTCCCTGCAAGCCCTTGCAGTGTTCCTGCCTGCAATGAGCTTTGCTTGATCAAGGTGGGGACTCCCTAGTTTCATCTAGGTAAGATCGGCCCGAGCACCACCTCAAGCAGCCCAGTGCTGTTTCAGCTCCTGTGTGCACTCAGTCCTGCTCCAGCAAAAGGGGGTGGTGACTAGAGGAGGATTAGTCCTCACAGTGTGTTGAAGGAGCAGCTGAGTTCTGACTCTGCCTGACTAGAGGTCAGGGTCTGCTGCCCCATGCAAGAGTAACCCTCCTTTCATTCGCATGCCTAATCTGCCAGCGAGCAGCCTCCGATGCCAGGAAGAACTGCAAGCGCCAGCCAAGCTAACTCCCATCCTGCACACGGATTTCACTTCCCCCCACCAGCTCCAGGCAGAAGCTAGCCCCACCTTCACCCCCCAGAATTCATCATGCTGGGTTGCCCAAGGGAAAGTGCTTGGGTGTGTCTGGGTGCAGTAAGCTGGAAAGGAGCAATGAGGCTCACTGAATGTTGTGCAACCCTCCACGCTAAGCGACCAAGCCACCAGCAACCGCAGGATTCTCCCCTCAGACAGGATCGGGTCTTTGCAGCTCAGGAATCCTGAGCAAGCCCGTAAAGGGGATCAGCTAAGCAGGAGCCTGCAATCTGTGTGGGGCACCATTATCATCCCCAGGGGCATGCCCATCACACAGCAAGGAAGCATCCTGACTGGGCTCGAAGGTCAGCAACAGTAAAACGATAATTGCATGTAACAGCTCCACAGCAATGACTCAATCGATGATTAAAGCGGATGTTGCAGCTTGGGGAAGAACTCAGAACACATAGCCACGGTGCCCATTGCCCCAATCCACCTCAGAAATCAGAGTGACCCAGAGACTGCAGCCAAAATCACCACAACATCCCCAAAAATATTGTTACCTAGGGCTGCTATAACCCTCCCAGTGCACATGGGTTGTATAACTAACCCTTGCACCCCCCAAAGTTACAGTGGGCCAGGGATCATATACCCGTAACTCATGTAGCCCTAAAAGCAATTCAGTTACTAGAGGTTATGTAGCCCTTCTCTATACCCCACACCCAAATCGCAGTGACCCAGGGAACACTGAAGAATTATAACGCAGCCAACGCTCCCGCACAAAACAATCAGTGACCCCGGGGGTTATATAAGCCGCACCACCCCTGTGACTCAGGGATCGCAGCACAGAGCCCTCCTACCCCTCCCTCAAAACAAACCGATGAGCCAGTGGTGTATATAACTCCCCCCCCCCCAACAAAATATAAAAATGACTCGGCGGATTATGCAACTAACAGCCTCCCCCCGAACAAAACCCGTCCTAGCGGCCCCCCGCGTCTCTGCACAGGACTGCCCTTGCTCCAAGCGGATGCTACAGCGCTTTACTCCCACCTGCGGCTTACCTGGGCGATCTAGCTAGCCAAGACTGTACGGTGCTAATCCTCCGGCCCGCTCCCCGCCACCACTGCAGTACCGCTGCTGGGGGGAGCGGGGGGGATATAAATAGGGCTCCGCGGCTGACGTGCGGCCAGCGGGGCGGAGCGAGCTCGGCCAGCTGACTGCCCACCAGAGCCCAAGTGGGACGTGCCCGGCTGCACGTCTGGCGCGGGGGCTGGGCCGGTGCCGCCGCCAGGGCGTCTCGGGGTGCGGGGCAGGTGTAACTGCGCGCGGGGTATGGTAGGCGAGCAGCGCTGGCGTCGCGTGGCGTAGCAGGGGGCAGAGCCCAGCCGAGGCGTGGGGCTAGCTGAACCCCCGCGCTGTTTGCCAAGGCAACTCCGGGATCTCTACCGCCTTGCATGGAAACCGGGCTGTGTGCAAAGGGGCCTTCGCTCGATGCAGCGGCCAGCAGCACAAGAGCCATGCTTGGCACACACTTTGTTGTTCCACCACGGGGACGTGCAGTGCAGGGGTGTTGGTTTTTAAAGATTACCTGGGAGCTAAGTGGACTGTATTAGCCCCATTTTACAACTGGGGAAACTGAGGCACGGAATATTTACAGCCATTATCCCTGACCATGTTAAAGGTCCCTCGCATAAGGGGATGATGGAGGTAGCGAGGGTTTCTTTATGAGGAATAAGGAAACTTGGAAGGATTTTTAGGTTGACTTTTGGAGATGGATATGTAAGGATAGAAACGCAGGCCTTGGAAAGCTCTATAATTGAAGAATTAGTGAAACTAGGATATCACAGAAGCCTGAAACCTGAGTCATTGAGATGGGAAGGGGAATTTGTCTTTTTTGTTTTGTTTTGTTAATAGCTATTTAATGTCAGTGATTAATTAGCATTCTGGAGAAGACCACTTTCTCATACCTTCCCAGACCCTCCCCCTTTCATTAAGCTATGTGAGGTCAGGATCTAATGGCCTTATCTAGACTAGGAAAAATATATTTTTAAGACCTGTTAGCTAGCATGTATTAAGTGCTGTTTAAAATGTGTGTTGCTAGTGCCTAATGTAGCCAGACTTAACACCTTTAAAAGTGTGTGTTTACTGGATATGCTCAATGGTTGGACCCCCAACCAGATAATGTTTTTAAATGTTGTCTCTGTCTAAACTGGGTGTTAGCGACCATGTGAGCATGTTTTTAACACATTTCTTAACCACATCTTTCCACTTTTGATAGTGATGCCATTGAATCCCACTTCATAATTTCACTTCACGTGGTTTGCCTCTTTGGTTGTTGCAGTTAGTCTCACAAATTAAGAGAAGATCTACTATTATTTTAATTTCTCCCCCTATGTGCAGCATCTGCAGTTTCTTTAAGCGTAGCTCTCAACTGTTCCTGACTGTGGCAGTCTGCCAGTCTCTCTAGATTCAAGTTTACCTTGTTCTATGCAAAACTCATGCTCTTCTCCTAAATTCTGTACTGTCAGCGGAGGAACCTCCCATCATGGCTTTTATGCTTACCAACACTATTTCCTCAAATAAGGGGTTCCGTTAAAATCCTCATGCAGCTGCTGACATAGCCTAGTCCTGCTCTAAAGACCTGATGAGACGCGCAGCCCAAAGTGGTATGGCTGTGAATGGTAATAGGGCCTCAGAGAAAAATCACAAGTGAGAAAAATATCATAAGCATTTGCGGATGCCGAAATACACAATTGGAGGAAAGAGTTTTGCCTGCATACTTGTGAAATCCAGAGACAGAAGAGCAATTAATATTGTCCATTCTCTCTGTAAATACATCTGTCAGATTAGATACTAAAACCTGCAAGCTGTAACACTTGACATGCTTTGTTCGTTGCTGATGCATCAGGATTGGCAAGTGCTTGTGTTGTGTGGCTCAGGGAAGGAAAGGAATTGCAATAACTGTGGCAGATGTGGAAGGGGAACCGCTGGTGAAGGAAGGAGTAAATTTGCTGTGGAATGAATGTAGAAAAAACAAAGTGACTTATTGCAGTGCTGTCATTTTACATTATTCCCGGTTCACAGAGCATCCTAAGCAAAAGACTTTGGAAGGAGGGGTCAGGAAGTTTAGTTATGCCTCCCTGGAATCCTCCCTTTCAGGAACTTTATATGCATCTGAGTAGCTCATTGCTGACTTAGCATTTTTTCACATATCAAAACGGAGTTGGATGCCAGACACCAGGGTCTCTAACATTATACAGGTAATTAAACATCATGCTTCAGGGTACAAAATGATCATCTGGAGGAGAGTTGGTCAGGAAAGAATATTTTTTTCCCATATATACTGTTGAAGTTTTTGGCAGTAGGACTAGGGGCCTGTCGACACTAAGCTAAAAGGGGTATTTTTAAAAACCCCTTTGGCTAGATGATTTAAAACTCTAGAGCAGAGAGGGCAAGCTGTTACTTAACACTTTAATGGGCTGAGGTGAACTCTAGGCTCCCAAAAAAGAAAAGGTTATTATTTGTACACTTTTCATCCTGTAAGCCAAGCAACATAAAAACAGGCATAGTTTCCAATATATCACTGTGCCTCCGTTGCCATGATTGTCAACTCTGCGCACCTGTGCGGAATCTGTGTTTGCCACAAAGACCAACATCATCTCTCTTGCTTATAACTCCTTCTCTTCACCTCAACCAGCCAACACAGGTTAAAAAACAACTTGCCCTGTCTGCACTAGAGTTGAGTTAACGTAGGTTAGCTAACATGTTTTAAAGTAGATATTGTGTTTATCCTGGTCTAGACAAGCCCAAGGTGGCTATACAGCAGATTGAACACCATGACATGTTGAAACCTGTCTGGTTTTATGATGATTGCATTTAATTCCCCTACATTATTTGGTGGAAAATAAGGTGGAAAATGCCAACATTTTTCGTGTGTGTATTGTGGGGCCGAGAACACCACCAGGCACACTCAAGAGAAGAGAAATCTTCAGGCATGATTGACATTGATTTTCTGCCTCAGAGAGATTCAAACAAAGGAGGCCCATACCAATGCAAGCAGTATGGAATGATCTGATGACGGGCACTGTTCCTGCACTTGGATGGTCTCTCTCCCATTCTCCCTTCCAAGGACAGGAGACCAAATCCTTTTTTTAGTCATCCTTTTAAATGGCTGACTTTGCTTATTTGGATGTAAGCCCGCATTTCCCCTCCCGGCCCTCATACCTTATCTGCCTAGCTGCAGCCCTCCATTGCAATGGCAATGGGTGAGGGGTGTGTGTGTGTGTATATATATATTAAGTTACTAAAGTGTTTTGAAATCCTTCAAATCTCTGTGGGGAAGCTTGTCCTCTCTATAACATGACTGGCCTCTTCTCTCCATTTTCAGAGGCTTCAAAAATCACCCCTTTGAGTTAAAATAAAAATGGGGCAGCTGAAATTGTTAGGCTAAAACAGTGGGCAAACTTTTTGGCCTGAGGGCCACACTTTGGTATGGAAATTGTATGGCGGGCCACGAATGCTCACAAAATTGGGGGGGTTGGGCTGTGGGAGGGGGTGAGGGGCTCTGGCTGAGGGTGCAGGCTCTCGTGTGGGGCCAGAAATGAGTTCAGGATGCGGGAGGGGACTCCAAGCTGGGGCAGGAGGTTGTGGAGCAGGGGGGAGGGTTCCAGCTCGGGGTATGGGCTCTGGAGTGGAGCTGAGGATGAGGGGTTGGGGGTGCAGGAGGGGGCTCCAGGATGGGACCAAGGGGTTGGGAGGGTATCAGGGGTGCAGGCTCCCAGTGGTGCTTACCTCAAGCAGCTCCTGGAAGCAGCAACATGTCACCCCTCCAGCTCCTATGTAGAGGCACAGCAGGAGGCTCGGCATGCTGCCCCTGAAGCTCCCATTGGTCATGGTTCCCAGCCAATGGGAGCTGTGGGGGCGGCGCTTGGGGCGGGGACAGTGTGTGGAGCCCCCTGGCTGCCCCCTATGCATAGGAGCCAGAGGGGGAACATGCCACTGCTTCTGGGAGCCGCGCAGAGCCCCGGCCCCGCTCCCCGGCTGGCGGAAGCTCGAGGGCCAGATTAAAATGTCTGAAGGGTCAGATGTGGCCCCCAGGCTGTAGTTTGCCCACCCCTGGGCTAGGAGCACATCCAGTGCCCACTGAAAACAATGGGAGTCTTTCCATTTATTTCAATGGACATTGAATTACGCCCTGATTAAGTAACAGAAATTACCTGTACCACATTTTCTTCAGTCTGGATTTTTTTTTTTTTTCAGTGAGTGATATGAGGTAGCTTTAACTCTAAACTAGGCTCACTACCATGGGTAAGAACATGGCTTTAGACAATCCATCACATCAGATGTTTCCAATATTCTGGGTAAAAGTTATACAGCATTAAGTGGTTTTGTCTCCATTTTGATACTTGACTGTAGGGTTTAAGGTATTATTCAATCTTGGTGTCTCTTGTCAGTTGCATGTGTCCTTTTTCTTGCAGGAAAACCAACTGAAAGCTGATATTGACACCACCACTCCCCCCCAAAGATGAGAAAAGACATGAAGCTACGAAATGCACGGGGTCATTTTGGGGGTTTAATTCTGAAGTTTTTGCTCAGGCTGCACTCCCAATGAACTCCATTGGGTTTTGTCTGCAGAAGCAGGCAGTGTATTCTGAAGAAACGATCAGGGGCCTGAGCATCTGCTCTGAGTTCTGAGTTCAAATGGGATGTTTTTCTAAAAAATCTGTTCTAGGAATTATTTTGAAGAAGTTCCATGGCCTGTGTGATACAAGAGGTCCAGATGAGATGATCACAATGGTCCCTTCTGGCCTAGGAATCTCTTAATCTAAATCCTGGTTTACCCATTAATTTGTTCTGCACCCTGGGATGAGTCCCTTCATCTTTCTGCCTCAGTTTCTCCATCTGTAAAATGAAGATAATATTTGTGACTGGTTGGATCACAGGAACCCCCTTGAAAACTGCCCAGTGATGTGCCAAGACTGCTTCTGCCCTGGCTTTCCGTGCCAGCTTGGGACCCCAGCACCTTGTCTTGCTGAGCCAGACATGCCCATCTTCTCCAACACAGACACAGGGTCTGAATTACTTGCCCCAAATCTGCAGACTTAACTGAAAACAGCTCACAGAAGTGTTCTTGTCTTTAACATTCAGATGCCCAGCTCCCAATGGGGTCTAAACCCAAATAAATCCGTTTTATCCTGTATAAAGCTTATACAGGGTAAACTCATAAATTGTTTGCCCTCTATAACACTGATAGAGAGAGCTGCACAGCTGTTTGCTCCCCCTCCCCCCCCAGGTATTAACACATTCTGAGTTAATAAGTAAAAAGTGATTTTATTAAATACAGAAAGTAGGATTTAAGTGGTTTCAAGTAGTAACAGACAGACAAAGTGTATTACCAAGTAAAATAAAATAGAACATGCAAGTCTATGTCTAAGAAACTGAATACAAATAAAATCTCTCCCTGAAAGATATTTCCATAAGTCTCTTTCACAGACTGGATGCCTTCCTAGTCTGGGCACAGTCTTCCCCCTGGTACAGCCCTTGTTCCAGTTCAGGTGGGAGCTAGGGGATTCCTCATGATGGCTCCTCTGTGTTCTGTTCTACGCATTTATATATGTTTTGCATAAGGCGGGAATCCTTTGTCCCTCTGGGTTCCCACCCTCACCCCTCCTTCTCGATGGAAAGACACCAGGTTAAAGATGGATTCCAGTTCAGGTGACATGATCACATGTCACTGTAAGACTTCCCCACTTGCCAGCACACACGTATACAGGAAGACTTGCAAGTACTGTAAAACAGAGCCATCTGCAGTCAATTGTCCTGGTTGATGGGAGTCATCAAGATTCCAAACCAAACTTAATGGCCCACACTTCGCATAATTACCATAGGCCCTCAGAGTTATAATTCATATTTCTAGTTTCAGATACAAGAGTGGTACATTTATACAAATAGGATAACTGCACTCAGTAGATTATAAGCTGTGTAATGATACCTTACAAGAGACCTTTTGCATGAAGCATACTTATATTCACACTCATTAGCATATTTTCATAAAATCATATAGAATGCATCCCAATATTTAACTACCTCCTCCTAGTGATAGTCTGAGGATTACTTAATTAACAGTTTTAAAATAGTTCAAACATGTAAACCTATAAAATTGCTAATTATTATTATCAAGGGGTTCTGGATTGGCACTTAGATGCCACACTGTTAGGTGCTTTAGGCATACCTTAAATCGAATAGACCAGAGCCTAAAATGGACTGAGTGAAACAGATAAAAAGGATTGAGATGTCTTTTATTGTCATTCAGTTGATTATGTGATGGCAGGGAGTGGGCTTGATGTCCCAAAAGGTCCCTTCCAGTTCTGTGTTCCTAAAACCAGAAATAACAAAGTCTGGCTGAGCGAGAACTTTAGTGATTGTTACATGTGTAGCAGGGTGAAATACATTGTACAGTGCATAAAATAATCATGTTTATACATGTGCTCTTCAGTCATCTGCAATATTCCCCCTTCAAAGGTTTGTACTAACCTAAAGAGAACCAAAGACTCAAAAATGGATCCCCTCTTAGCTTGCACTAAAAGATTTCTATGCACCCAACTGATTTGCCATAATAAATAATCTTCACAATTTTGTCTCGCTCTTTAACTGCTCCCATCCATTAAAGTATCCTCATGGCAGAGCCAAGTGGAATTACACAGACCTAGAGTTCTTGCTGCTTATTATAATGAGGTGCTGGCTGAAATCTTAACACTGTTTTATTTTTGTTTTGTTTTGTTTTGGCAGGGGGGTTGCACTGTCATCAGGTGGGCTTACCTGATGCAATTCTCATTTCTGGAAATTTCCA
This sequence comes from Trachemys scripta elegans, assembly GCF_013100865.1. Lineage (NCBI taxonomy): Eukaryota > Metazoa > Chordata > Testudines > Emydidae > Trachemys > Trachemys scripta. The sequence goes on along the minus strand of NC_048301.1, from coordinate 103,715,202 downwards.
CACATTTTGAAATCTTACTAAAGTACAAAAATAAACATCAGGGAAATGTAACTGAAATGTATGTTAAGTGGTGATAACTGACAAAATCTGAAAATCCTACACCTTCTGGGGGAACTTTTCATTATATCACCATAGGTTTTTATTGAGATGGCCTGACAGACTCTCCAGCTGGTTACCAATTATTTTTGTTTCCTAATTTACACACTTCAATACTCAAAACTTCTAAGTACGTTGACTTTTTCCCCGCCAAAAGAGTTCTATGTGCTTCCAAATTATACAGTGATGGAGGATTTGTGCAGTGAGGCCTAGTGGATAGAGCACTGGAGTGGGACTCAGGAGATCTAGATTCTATTCCTGGCTTGGCCACTGGCCTGCTGAATAAACTTAAGCAAGTCACTTCACTGAGCCTCAGTTTCCCCCTCTGTAAAATGATGATGATGATGCATACCTCAGTTAGAAAGGGCCATGAGCTATATGGCGGAAAAGCTCTATTTAAGCGAGGTGTTGTCATATTATTATGATGCTAAATAGTTAAAGAAAACTATATTGCTAACCATGGCTTCCTAAATCACAAATTTAATTATTTTAGGTTTAATGTACCACTGCGTAAGTAGAGCTCAGCAAAAGCCCTGGACTTACCTCACTTTATGAGGAGAATAAAATTATCCACGCAGGCATTAACCATTATGTAGGACTCTGCTGAGTCCTCAGTAGTGAACTATATCCAAAATATCACTTTTTTCATGCTGTTCTCGACATTCTTTGTTTCTGCACAGATACCACAGGATAAGTGTGGTGCATACAGACAGATAAGAGATGGGGCGGCAGCCTTGTGTAATGACAGGGCACTTTCTGATCTGCTGAGTGATTTTGGCCAACTCATTTAGGCTAGGATTTCAAAGAGGACTAGGGGAGTTTGCCACCTGACTTTTAATGCGAGCCTAATGAAGCAGGTCTTTTTGGGCACAGTGCATGCAATGGCACTAATATTTGTTTCCTGTTGTGCAGAATATGAGTGCCAGTGGGAACAATCACCTAGAAATCAGCATTTAAAAGTTAGTGAAGATCATTGTTTGACTTATAACCCCTTTTTCATGACACCAGACAGATGGCCAAGTCACATACAAAAATAAATGGGAGACAAGCTAGTCAGAGCTAATAAGTAACTTCTCCATAGCTTTTATTCATATCTGATCCAAGTGTTCTCTTTATCATAGATATAGTTATAGACCCTAAATCATTGTAGTACCGGTGTCATTCTGGCCTCATTTCCCGAGCTCCGTGCCACACCTGAGGTGCTTTAAAAGCGCTGCAGCTGGGGTGGCTCAGCCCTAATAACAGTAATGGTCAGGGAGCGGCTGATTGTTTCACAGAGCCAGGCTCTTCAACATCAAGCTGGGAGAAGCAGGCTCGTGGTTCTTCATCAGGTAACAGAACCTTTTTAAGGCATAGTTAAAGGTTCTGCTCTGGGGAAACAGTATGCAAAGGTCACTTATTATTTATCTGGACTGTTAGCGTATAGGGATTCTAAACATGGACGAGGACCCCATTGAGCTAGGCTCTGTGTGAACACAGGCAGTCTCTGCTCTAAAGAACTAATTAAAAAAAGGCAGCTAAATATCAATCGTAGCACATATATTCTTGGCAACAAAAAAAAGGTGCCTAGAGTTGAAATGGAGCCATCTTCCAAGGGAGGGTTTCCCTGTCCCTTCAACAGCTCTGCTGCCTTTGAGCGAGAACTAACCAGACAAGAAGATAGTAAGAAAGCCTTCTGCTTACTGGTGAAGCCCCCTTCACTTTCTGCTGTGTCTACCTAGTGTTGCTTTATGTAAATAATTAGAAGTGAGGTTTTGTGTTATTCTACAGAGAGACACACTGGCTTTAAGTTAATCAGCTATTGTATGATATGAACTATCAGTGTGGGCTTGAGGTGGGCAGGCCATGGGGTCTGAACTCTCCCAATGGGCTGGGAGAGGCAGGGGTTTGGAGTTAGAGATCTGGTTCTGTCCATTGTAAATCTAGAGGTTAGCCACAGAGTTCAGATGTGGATCCCCTGCCAGCTTTGCCCAGCGTTTGGGACAGCTCAGGTCTAGGGGTGGTAGTTTTGATCCATCTCAACAAAGGGGCTTTTTTTACAGCCCCTCTCCCATACTTTTCATTGGGCTGAGGCACAGATCTGTCTGTATGGCTCTGGATAGTGTGTACAATCCCATCATTTAACCTGGTGGAAGTCTTCAAATGAGGAAAACCCCACTGGCCAGAGCAGGGAGGTTCAGGTGAGGCATGTCTGATTGTTTTCTATATGACACCGTCTGTCGGTTCAGGCTCATCATGCAGCACAGCTGAAATCAGTAACAAACTGTAAACAGGTGACAGGTACTAGCTAGCCTGAGCTTGCATCACACGTACTAGGATACTGATACTTAGCACTTACCATTTTTTATTTACGGTAGTGCCTAGAAGCCCCAACTGTGATCAAGGTGGCACAGTGCTAGGCACTGTACCAATATGTAGTAAAAGAAACTACCTCAAAGAGCTTAAAATCTCAATAAGACAACGGGTGAGAGGGAAACAGATGCACAGTGAGGCAAAATGTCTTACCCAAGGTTACACTTATATAATGCCATACATTCTTCAAGACATTTCACAATATTAACTAACTCCCCCCTCCCCCCCCCATCCTTCTAGGTAATTAAGTATGATTGTTGTCCTCAGTTTTTTGATGGGGAAACTGAGGCACATAACAGTTGCTGCTTCCCCAGGGATATACAGTGTCAGTGGTACATCTAGTACTAGAACTCAGAGGTCATTGAATCCCAGTCGCCTGTGCCTTTATCCAGATCACACTGAACAAGTTCAATGTAGCCATGTTGCTTTGCAAGCCCTGATAAATTTTGCTTAATAACATGTGTGACTGTTACCCAAGGGAAATAGCATATCTGACTTCAGACTCTTAAGGAGAAATCTTACCATCAACAGGATTTCAGATTTCTTTATTTTGGGACCTGATCCTGGGATGTACCTCCTAAGAGGAACTGAGCGCCCTCAACTCCCATTGTCTTGGCTGGAAATGTGGGCACTCGCTCCCAGGCAGGATCAGGATCTATACAACTTGTTTTCTTTACATTTGTTCTTTTTCTCTTCGCTTTACATACAGTCCACCACATCCATGTGTACTGAGCAGCTGGCTGGTGCTTGCACTAACAACCAAGGTGTGGCAATGCCAAGAATGCAAATGTATTTTAAAATAGATGTGTGATTGTGTAAAAAAAAAAAAAAAAAAAAAAAGGGGGGGGGGGAAGGGAGGAGGAAATTGGCAACACCCTGGTATTCTGCTACATGCTGTGGAATATGGTCTGGCCTTCTGGAAGCTCTGTCTTTGGAATGTTTTCACCTCGTGCATGTGTGCTAGGAATGTTCTTTGCTAATTGGTGCAGTATTTCTCTTTCTGACCATCTTTACCCTGATTTGGTCATTGTTTTCCATCTTTTTGGGCCCCTTTGTGTATGCTGGTGCATTTGATTCATTGTATGTTCTATTAAATATTTGTAATATTTAATGTTTTTATGTCAGAAAGAAGGAGAGTTACAGACACAATTTAGTGATGTATTGTTGTGGATCCTCAAAGTGAATCAGATGTAAAATAAACTGTCAGGATTTTGACTTTGATCTGTAAAGTTCCTTGCCTTGGCTCCTGGTCATCTAGTAATCTCTGACTAATCACCGGTTTAAGAGTAGCAGCCGTGTTAGTCTGTATCCGCAAAAAGAACAGGAGTACTTGTGGCACCTTAGAGACGAACAAATTTATTAGAGCATAAGCTTTCGAAAGCTTATGCTCTAATAAATTTGTTAGTCTCTAAGGTGCCACAAGTACTCCTGTTCTTTTGACTAATCACCTTCCTTCCCACCTACAAATGTGACAGCTCGGTCAACTGATCTCTTTACACTTAGTCCCTGCAAACTGAGGTAGAGCGTTTTCAGTTTAGGGAGAGTGTATTGACTCCAGAATTTGCTTCAGCCATTAAGTAAATAGAGCCCAGGCCTGTGGCCATCAGAATGCAATGTAAAGCCCGTTTACATATTCAGGCGCATGTAAGGTGTATTTGTTATTTTCAATTGTTTAATTCTGGGCCTGGGTCCATATATTTGGTTGACATTGGTCCACCAATTCTTGCATTGTTTCTAATTAGTTGTTTATGATTATGACAGGGGAAGTACATCAAATGCACAAATCTATTTTCCTTTAAAACCTTTATGGCTAAGTGTTGTAGTGGACTTGATCCTGTGAGGTGCAGAGTATTGAAAGTTGAGGGAGCTCCATACATCTGAGGCAGTGCTTACCACCTGGTGGGCCCTTGGTTCCTTATCTTTGTTGCTGCTGCTTAGCTGTACTGCAGTAAATGTATCCGCATAGGCAATCTGCTGTTTGCCTGTTGACATTTATCCATAATATTCAACCTATAAAATATTCATGCACACGGCTTTGGTGTCTGCAGGATTTGAATGTGAGAAGGACATATTTTAAAAGGGAGACTAATGAATCATCTGCAGTGTTTCAGACCCCTCAGGCAAAGGTTTTTTAAAGGTCAGTTAATTCAGTGTGTGACCTGTGTAAGAGATCTTGGGCATATAAGAAGTCAAAAATAACCCCTTGGAAGGTCAGAAAAAGCACATCTTTTGCACGAGGATGGCTCTGTATTTCATGGCAAATAACTGTATAGTGATAGAAAACACAAGAGGCTACCAAACACAATTCAGTAGAGGGAATCCTAGGACCAACAAGTCTGTGTAATGGATTCTTTACTCAGACCAGCCGTTGTGAACTACTCTCTGCTTGGGAGACTTTCCCTTTGTAAAACAGAGAGCCCATGTCTACCTTTACGAAAATATTTCCAATGAGATTTGTGGTCCAGGAATTAAATCTTGACTTGCCAATAGGATGGCAGTAGCACAAGAAATGTTTATATTTAAAACGGAGCCAGCAGTTCATATTGATCTGTTTTCAGGTTATTCGAGCTTTTGATTGGTCCCAGAACTAGGGATGAATTTCAGCTTGTCATACTGAACGTTCTCTCTGTGTCGGTGCAGGAACAGAGGTTTATAGAGAGAGCATTTATAAAGCTTCCTATTCAGATCTGCTGTAGAATGCTGCTTTAAAAAAAACATATAAATGAAGTATACCAGAGCAAATGTAAAAGCAAAGAATTCAGTGATTCTGTGCAAATGAAACCCTGCTCGACTCCTCTTGGTTAATGAGGTTATGTGCGTCCTATTTCACAAAGGAAGTGGAATGCTGCATTGGTAGAAACCAAATATTCCCTGTTGTCAAGGCAAAGGGAGCTAAATGCATTTAAAGCAGAGCCAGTTTAGTAAGGAGAAGATTTCCAAATGGTCAAATACTCACTTTGCACATGCTCCAGATATTACAGTGATGTGCATCAAACTGTCGTTACCCCCCCCCCCTCCCGTCTCTGCTCAGCTCCTGAAATCCGTGCGGGTCAGATATCTCCACACAGGGAAATGCATGGGTCTTGTCTCCTGGATCATGGGACCAAACAGAAGCGAAGGAAGCTTGAAGTGAAATGGGTTTTGCTTCTTTAACATGTTGCTGTCGGAGCATGACTCATGAGTGGTGGTGGTTTGTGTGTGCTTTTTAACTAACAGGGATTTTTCTTTAACCCAGAACAAATGACAAATTTGCTAAACAATGTAGCTGTGCATTGAGCAAGGTGTGTACGCCCTCCTGACTTCATCTGCAGAGCCCAGACCCTGAAGTCCTGTAGTAGTTAAACTGGTTACACAGCAGAATATGCACGTTCTGGTCCTGTACCCAGCAACGCCATCTAACTTCAGCCTCACTGCACTCAGTTATTTGGGCAGAGGCTGTGAAAATGGAAGTGCGTCAGAGATGAGCCTGCCTGAATATCATGGAGTCTGTCATGAACGGGAGCCAGCATGCCCACAAACACCATCATTAACCTACCTTTGTTTTGCTTCAGTTTGCAAAAAGGATGTAGGGTTCTGCTGGCAGCCTGAGTTCCTGGCAAACCTGTGTACTGAGAGGAGTTAGTTACAAATAGTCTTGAAACGGAACCAGAATTTCTGATCTGAGAGCCCCAAGCTTCAGGGGGACTCCAAATCCAAATGTGGATCCGCTTTTTGCAAACAGCCTCTGGTCTGATCTCAGGGTTTGATTCAGCGCTTCATGTCCAAGGTATCTGAGCTTTTGGCTGTTCAGTAGCTGGATCCAAATCCTGCAGCTCAAACTCTCCTTTAGTTTGAAATGTGAGGGGCTTATTGCACCAAGGTCTTGTTTGATGGACCTTTGACAGGGCGCATCACCAGAGCTGAGACTCGGCAGGTGGTTTTGCAGGGGAGGCGCATGCATACATGTTTTTTGTTTGTTTCTATTTTACCAGAGTTTGCATTTCAGGCTAAACCCTGACACTCAAAGCCAGACCTTCCAGTCTGTGCCAGGCCACGCTAGTGAGAGTCCTGTAGCTTCCACCTGAAACCGCAAATCCTTTCCTTAGCTCAAGATCTTGGCCTAAGCTCCCTCTTATTTTAGCGTGGGCTTGCATGTTGGTTTTGTAAAGAAGCTCCAAACCACAGGTGCGTTGCCTGCTTTTGTGCTGTATCGTGGACGCTTTTCTCTGATCTAGCCAGGCAAGGTTGCAGTGGGGCATGCTACATGTTATTTAGCGACCATTTCCAACGTGCCTGTTTGCTGACAGTGTAGACCAGTGGTCCCCAACGTGGTGCCCGTGGGCAGGGCCGGTTTTAGGCCGATTCAGCTGAATTGGGCCCCGCGCCAGGAGGGCCCCGCGCTGCAGCTGTCCGCCCCGCCCCCAGCTCACTTCCCCCTCCTCCCCTCCCCTCCCCTGCACGCCCCGCCCCCTCCCCTGCTTCCCGCAAATCAGAGATTCGCGGGAAGTCTGAGAGGAAGCAGGGGCGGGCCAGCAGCACGAGGTAAGCTGGGTTGGGGGCGGGAGAAGGGCTCCGGGGAGGCGCGGCCCGTTCCCGCAGGCCCCAGTGGCTCTGGCCCGGCTTGGCTCCAGCCCGCGGCTTCCGCGGCGCGGCTCGGGTCCCCCCCGTCCCCGTGGCGCGGCTCCGGTCGTCCCCACGGCGCGGCTCGGGTCCCCCCGTCTCCCCGGCGCGGCTCGGGTCCTGGGGGTGGCTCGGGCTCCCCCCCGTCTCCCCTCCCCCTCGGCGCGGCTCGGGTCCCCCCCCCCCCCCCCCCCGCGGCGCGGCTTGGGTCCTGGGGGCGGGGCTTGCAGCAAGCCCCGCCCCCAGGAATCGGGCCCCGCTCTTGCTAAAGCCGGCCCTGCCCGTGGGTGCCATGGTGCCCACCAGGGCATTTATGTGCGCCCGCCTACTGACAAGGGAGCGCTTCTGCCAGGCAACCCGCCGCCGAGGAGCGCGGTCGTGGGACAACCAGCCACTGAAATGCCACCAAGAAGCGGCAACGCCAAGAAGCGTTGCCGCCGAAATGCCACTGCTTCTCAGTGGCATTTCGGTGGTGACACTCCTCGATGATGCCGCTTCTCAGTGGCATTTCGGCGGCTGGTTGTCCGGCGCCCGCCACACTGTTCTGGGAACATGAACATGCTATTGCAACAGAAAGGTTGGGGACCACTTGTGTAGACCATGAGCTTTTCTGCAGTCAGGTGAATGTTAAGGAAAAGCAGGAATTATTCTCCTCCAAAGGGAGCATGTGAACATTGGCAGATACAGGCCTGAACTTTAAACAGTGAATAAATACATGCAGGGCCCATGGCATTAAAGCATGTTTACATGTTTGACACTACACAGCAGCACTATTCAGAAGGCCACAAGATCCTCTATTCCCACTAACGCAGAAAGGGTGGAAGTGAACACACATTAGGCAGCCATAGTAAGTTGCTATGTAGGAGGGATCGGCTCCAAATGCAACCCCTAAGGTACTGTGCAATTCTGGTGTTGCCACAGCAGAGAGCATTGAGAGAAATTTGGGCCCCGGTACATCATGTTTTCTGGGCCCCACCCCCTCCCATTTCACCCCACTTAAGATGTTTTGGGGGGTTGCCCTGAACTCAGGGCCCCGGTACAGTTGTTCTCTTTTTCCCTCCTTGTCAGCCCTGCAGGTAGCTGTATTTCCCTGTGTGGTTTGTCCAAAGAGCCTAACTGATAACTTGCTCACGGGGAACAGGAGGGTTTTTCTATGCCTGGTCAGTGCAAGTTAAAAGAGCAGCATTGTGTGACACGAGCATTTAAAAATCAGGAGTCCTGCCCAAAAAATCACGAGATTAGCTTCAAAATCATGAGAGATTTTAAAATAAGATCGGGATCATTTTATTTGCATCTCTGGTTTCTGAACCTGTAGCGAGCACTTAGTTCATATTGTCAAGCTTTTCACCAGCACCAGGAAGGCTAGAAATGTTTCTTCAAATGAAAGCTGAGTTTCTTACATATTCACGTGACTCTAGAAGCTGGAGCTTTAAGACAAAAACAACTCTTGCATGAGATGGTAGCACTGAACCAGTAAAGAAAATGAAGAGGAGAAAACCTGTGTGTTTACTCCAGGAATCAGACTGGGGGATAGGCTTTAACAATGGCACTGTACAGCGTAGGTTTCGGCTACTGCTTGGATGTATGTGGCAAGGTCTGTACTCAGTGGCTGTGATGGGTTGTGTCTTGCAGGCTGATGGCCCAGAACGTCACTGGAATGTTGCTTGCCAGTTAAGTGTTGCAGGGGGAGCAGCACGAGAGCACAATATTTAGTTATTAGGTAGGTAAAAAAAAAAAGTCAAATTAAAAAACCAAAATAGATATGAAAAATCTTGATCTATATTTCTCACCAACTTAAAAAACAGTTTAATGTCTAATTTTGTACCTAAGCTTTTTGACTACACAATTTTAAGTGGAATTTCATGGAAGTTTACAAATAATTCATGTGTCTTATTTTGCAATGGGGCCTTAAGGCCTAACAGTTTGGGGCACAGAGGAACGTTGGGGAGGGAAGACGAGATGTATGCAGCAGGGCCTGCGCCAGCCCCGACAGGAGCAAGAAGGGAGCAGTTCCCAGCCCAGCTCCGCTCCCCCAGCTACAGCCTCCGCTTCACCCCCAGCCACAGATCCGCTCTGCCCCCCAGGCCAGCTCCACTCTAGCCCCAGCTCCTCCCCACATCCCTAGTTCTGCCCCCAGCTCTGCTGTCAGCCCAAGCTCCTCTGCTGAGCCAATTGTGCAGGAATGGAGGGGGACATGGACTGACTGGAATGGAGGGGGCCATGGGGGGGGGGAGGGGATGACTTTTGGGCACCACTGCCTTAAGATCCTTGTAAATTACTATGGATTGCAACTCCATCAATGGCCACTAGAAATGGACTTTCACATTTGTATGGCTTTGCTCCAGCCTGCTTGCAAACAGGCTAATTGTTGCTAATGTACACTTTTGATGGGTTCAGGGACTGTACAAAATACAGTACATGCATCTGTTACATTTCACATCTAGTTCAGTTTAAAAAGAAATAAAATAGAATAGTATTAAAGATCTAATCCTGCAGAATTTACTCATGCAAATTTCTCACTAAGGTCAATGGGGCAAATTAATCCCTGGTCTGACTCCTCAAGTCAATTTGGCATTACACCACGGATGAATCTGGCCCAAGGAGAGTTTTGCACATGACTCAGAACAGCGCCTTATTGTCAGACTTAAAAGAGGAGAATTCAGACCCCAAAGTGATCACACGATCACCCTACCTGCTTCACTATTACAGTTATGCTGCTGATGTCGTCATAGTTAAGAAAAAGGGAGAGAGTATTTCCGGCCAAGATTTTCAAAAGTGACTCGGTCTTCACTTTTGGGTGCTCAACTTGAGATACCTTTGTCTGATTCTGAGAGGGCAGATGCTCAGCGCTCTCTGAAAATCAAGTCCCATTAAGATATCGGTTGCCCCATTTTGTAAGGGTGTGTTTTTTAGAATTTGATTGACTTCGTTTTTGGAGAAATGGCTTAAAAATGTTTATTTTACAGAAAACGTAACTGTCCTGCCCAAACTCCCAGGCAATGCCCCTAATCCTTGAAATATTTTAAATTGCAGCTTGAGGAGAACGGTCATGAATCAATGATTTGTTACAAAGCCCATTGGATCAAACCCTAGAGGTTTAATTGGTTTTGAACTTTGCACCAAGGCCATTTCCTGGTTGCGAATAACAAGTTATGATCACAGGTGGATGGAAATATCAGATTAACAAATACTAAGTGAAGTCAAATGATTTGACCACTTTGTGTTTCCTGAAATGCTTACATGGAAATAGCTAATGAGTTAATAATTAATGGGTGCATTGAAACAGGGTAGTTAAGCACCACACTTCCCAACTGGGTCATGATCTTGCACCCGTTGAAATCAGTGGTAGAACCGAGGCACTTAGTACAAACGGGTTCCATTCTGTGCCGAGACCACAGAGACACAAATAAGTGTGCAAAGTTATAGGGGTGTGATGCACAGTATGTGCCATGGGAAGCTGTTTTTGAAAAGCCGGCCCTTTGAGGCTGTTGTATCATCCCATCCATCTGGGTCTGGTGCAGAGCAAATGCCTTTTGAACAGTGTTTGCTGAAGTGGGCTCTCCACTCGTGTAAAGAGCTGTTATTACGCTAATGAGCTGGAAAAGCTTCATGTGAAAACAATGCGAAATATTTGTCCAGTCCATTCATCTGAAAGAATTGTTAATTTGTGGCTGCTCAGTGCCACCTGGAGCAGCAAGTCCAAGAAGTAACTTACTGCATTACAGGAACGGAAAGCAGCAATGAGCCAACCAGCAATGTTTGTGGGAGTTTGGATCCAGATTTTTGTGTCTGGACCATCTATAATCAAAATATATTCAGTGCCAATGATTTGTCCACTGTGTCTAGCAATAGTATCTGAGATTTTAGTTATACAGGACGGTGACTGTGCGCAGAGATATTCAGATCTTGGTTAGATACCACAATAAGTGCCTTGTGTACCTAATATAGTATCAGACTCTTAGAAACACACTGATGCCTGATGTACAGGTATTTATTACTTCAAACGTGATAAGAAGAGAGAAAATGAGATTAGAATGAGAATAGAACTGAACTGCTTGATGATGGCTGGTTAAAAAGCAGCACGGCCATCGTATGAAGCCGCAGCACTATCTCTGTAGTGTGTGTGTGTCTGTCTCTCATGCATGCGCAGCTGATTCGACAGCGTGTTTCTTCCCTGCACCAAATGATCACTTTGGGAAGTCTCTTGGGAGGAAGTGAAGTGGTTTGACATGATAGGCGGAGACAGTTTTCTGAGTCGAGTGCTGAGTCAGAGCTGGGAGGGAGATCTCACAGCAGCAGAAGGCAAGAGAATAACCCTTTAATTTTGTGTGTCTGGGGGACAGTGTTTCGACCATTTAGTATCAGACAAGAGTCGATACTAAAGGGTCCGAAGAGTCCATCTGGGACGTAACCAAATCCGTGTGATGGATTCTGTGTGTTTCTATTTGCTTTCTGTGGCCTGTACATGCACACAAGACTCGAGCACAATGCGCTGCCTGCTTCCGCAGTGCATGAAATGACCCCTAACTTAGCCACGTGAGTAGTGTGACCAATTAGGACATTAGCTGTTGTACACAAGCCTATTGCAATGAGCAGTATCCCCATCAGATATCAATGCTAGTAAGAGATCTCTGCATGAGGAATGCATATCTAAAGCATGCCCAGATTTTGTGCCATTGAGATTGCCATGCCTAGTTGCACATCTGGTGTCTCCCCATGACCTCCAGCAGAATGATGGGGTCAGTCCAGAGGTCCTCCCAGCCTGCTTATATTGACCTGATTCTGAGTTGTCTGTGGGTGGCAAAAGGCTGCTTGGTGCACCCAGACTTCTAAAACCACTGAAAACATGTAACCTCCCTGGAGGCCCTTCGAAGCTGGCTGGCACATGTCCCATTGACATTGCTAATTGCTGCGGTGCATCCCCACGGCTGCTGTTTGAAAAGCTGAAGTAGGAATGTGAAGGGGGGAGGGAGAGGAAGAGGCTGCATCTGTGATGGCCTCTATTCCACGGATTCTGGTACTGTTCCCCAAGGCAGTACATATGTGGAGATGCTGGCAGTGGAACATGTGCAAAGTCAGCATCGCTCAGCTCTTCCTGCTTGCGTGGCTGTCTCTCCAATGAATAAACCATTTCAGAAATACAGGCCAGTGCCTCATAACCATCACCATCCCTGGCTTGGATATGGAAAACAAGCCCAGCTCCATTGGTGCATAAAGCTGCAATACATAGACGTGCACTGAAATCAGTAGGGTTTCTCTGGATCTGCGCTGGGGAAACTGGGAGCAGTGTCTTGCCCCAGGAGTGTATAAATGGTTATGTAAGTGGACCATACATTATTGAATATTTAAGTTCACAAACACCATGACATGGTAAATGTTTGCATGGAGCTAATCTGCAGCAACACTAGAGATTTTGGATGGTCTCCAAATACAACAGAACAGTTACTGATACAAGTAAGTGACTGATTTAGTTTTCTTGTACATTTTTGGGTGGATCATGTCTCCTAGATCTGCATTCAGCTTTCCTCCCTCCCCCCTTGCACACAGCAGGGAGCCCAGCTCGGCACAGTTCTTCCTCCTAAGACTTTGCCTGAGGAGGGGAGGGGAATCGAGGCTGGGGGGAGCTATGGGGATGACACGTTGTCCCATTCTCCCCTGCCCTGAGCACTACAGGTAATCCCCAGAAAAATTAATGACGATTTAAGCCATGTCTACACTTACAAATTTACAGCGGCACAGCTGTACTGATAGAGCTGTGCCTCTATAAGGGTATGTCTACACTACGGGATTAATCCGAATTTACAGAATTCGATTTTTGGCAACTGATTGTATAAATTCGAGTGTATGCGGCCACAGTAAGCACATTAATTCGGCAGTGTGCGTCCATGTACCGAGGCTAGCGTCGACTTCCAGAGCGTTGCACTGTGGGTAGCTATCCCATAGCTATCCCATAGTTCCCGGAGTCTCCTCCGCCCATTGGAATTCTGGGTTGAGATCCCAATGTCTGAGGGGCAAAAAATTTTGTCGCGGGTGGTTCTGGGTACATCCTCCCCCTCCCTCTGGAAAGCAACGGCAGACAACCTTTTCGCGCCTCTTTCCTGGGTGAACAGTGCAGACGCCATACTGTGGCAAGCATGGAGCCCGCTCAGCTCAAGACAGAAGTCATGAACATTGTAAACACCTCACGCGTTATCGTGCAGTTTATGCTGAACCAGAACCTGCAAAACCAGGCGACAAGTAGGCTACGGCAGCACGGTGACGAGAGTGATGAGGACATGCACATGGAATTCTATCAAACTGCGGGCCCCGGTGCTTTGGAGATCATGCTGTTAATGGGGCAGGTTATAGCCATGGAACGCCGATTCTGGGCCCGGGAAACAAGCACAGACTGGTGGGACTGCATCGTGTTGCAGGTGTGGAACGATTTCCAGTGGCTGCGGAACTTTCTCATGCGTAAGGGCACTTTCATGGAACTTTGACTTGCTTTCCCCTGCCCTGAAGCGCCAGAATACCAAGATGAGAGCTGCCCTCACAGTTGAGAAGCGAGTGGCGCTAGCCCTGTGGAAGCTTGCAACGCCAGACAGCTACCGGTCAGTCGGGAATCAATTTCGAGTTGGCAAATCTACTGTGGGGGCTGCTGTGATGCAAGTAGCCAAAGCAATCATTGAGCTGCTGCTACGAAAGGTAGTGACTCTGGGAAATGTGCAGGTCATAGTGGATGGCTTTGCTGCAATGGGATTCCCTAACTGTGGGGCGATAGATGGAACCCATATCCCTATCTTGGCACCAGGGCAGCCAGTACATAAACCGCATGGGGTACTTTTCAATGGTGCTGCAAGCACTGGTGGATCACAAGGGATGTTTCACCAACATCAATGTTGGATAGCTGGGAAGGGTTCATGACGCTCGCGTTTTCGGGAATACTACTCTGTTTAAACGGCTGCAGCAAGGGACTTACTTCCTGGACCAGAAAATAACCGTTGGGGATGTTGAAATGCCTATAGTTATCTTTGGGGACCCAGCCTACCCCTTAATGCCATGGCTCATGAAGCCGTACACAGGCAGCCTGGACAGGAGTCAGGAGCTGTTCAACTACAGGCCGAGCAAGTGCAGAATGGTGGTGGAATGTGCATTCGGACATTTAAAAGGTCGCTGGTGCACTTTACTGACTCGCTCAGACCTCAGTCAAACCAATATTCCCATTGTTATTGATGTTTGCTGTGTGCTCCACAATCTCTGTGAGAGTAATGGGGACACCTTTATGGTGGGGTGGGAGGCTGAGGCAAATCGCCTGGCCGCTGATTATGCACAGCCAGATGCCAGGGCGATTAGAAAAGCACACCAGGAAGCGCTGTGCATCAGAGAAGCTTTGAAAATCAGTTTAATGACTGTCCAGGCTACAGTGTGAAAGTCCTGTTTGTTGAAAACCCGCCCCCTTGATTGACTCATTCCTTGTAAACAAACTGCCCTCTCCCCTTTGATCACAGCTTGCTTTCAAAGGAAATAAAGTCACTATCATTTAAAAATCATGTATTCTTTATTAATTGATTATAAACATAGGGAGAGAAGGGACAAGGTAGCCCGGGTGGGGTTTGGGAGGAGGATAGGAGGGAAGGAAAAGGCCACTGAAAAAGTTCAACGTAATGCCAGCCTTTTGCTTGGGCTGTCCACTGGGGTGGAGTGGGAGGGTGCACGGAGCCTCCCCCTCCGCGTTCTTACACATCTGGGTGAGGAGGCTATGGAACGTGGTGAGGGGGGGAAGGGAGGTTATACAGCGGCTGCAGCGGCACTCTGTGATCCTGCTGCCGTTCCTGAAGCTCCACCAGACACCGGAGCATGTCCGTTTGATCACGCAGCAGCCCCAGCATTGTAGCCTGCCACCTCTCATCTCGAGCGTCCCTCATGGCCTCATGTTCACTGGCATCTTTCCTGTACTTTGATACCATGTCCTTCCACTCATTAAGATGAGCTCTTTCATTACGGGTGGATTCCATGATTTCAGAGAACATTTCATCTCATGTCCTCTTTTTTTGCTGCCTTATCTGAGATAGCCTTTGGGACAGAGGAGGGAGGCTTGAAAAATTTGCAGCTGTGGGAGGGAGGGAGGGAAAGAAGGGAGAGAAGTATTTAAAAAGATACATTTTACAGAACAATGCTTATACTCTTTCACGGTGAACAACACTATTCACATTACATAGCACATGTGATTTCGGTACAAGGTCGCATTTTGCATCTTAATATTGAGTGCCTGCGGCTTTGGTGTTAGAGATCAGACGCAGGTCCGGGCAACAGAATTCGGCTTGCATGCGGTCATGGTAAGCCATTGTCTTTCGGCTTCTGCAGTCTTAAAGCAGCGCCCTCCTTTCCCACATACCAAGCAAAGCCCGTTGAGTGCTGCAGTTTTCCTGTTAACGTGCAGCAGCAGAAACCAAACTACCCCCCCCATCCAATTCTCTGGGCTGATCGATTTATCCCTCCCCTCCACCGCGTGGCTGGTGTCAGGGAAGATCCCTGCTAGCCAAACGCGAAAAGCTCAGCGCCAATGATTTCCCCCCCCCCCCCCATCTTCCCCCCTGCTTGGCTAACTGCAGGGAAGGATTTCTTTTCAGCCACAGGCAAACAGCCCAGTAGGAACGGCCACCACCTTTTTCGATTCTCGGACTGCATGGTTACCTGTGCTGATGAGCTCTGTGTGGTCACCTGTGCTCTCCACGCTGGACAAACAGGAAATGAAATTCAACAGTTCGCGGGGCTTTTCCTGTCTACCTGGCCAGTGCATCCAAGTTCAGATTGCTGTCCAGAGCAGTCACAATGGTGCACTGTGGGATAGCTCCCGGAGGCCAATACCGTCAAATTGTGGCCACACTAACCCTAATTCGAAATGGCAATACTGATTTCAGCGCTACTCCCCTCTCCGGGGAGGTGTACAGATATCGATATTAAGAGCCCTTTATATCGAAGTAAAGGGCTTCGTTATGTGGACGGGTGCAGGGTTAATTCAGTTTAACACTGCTAAATTTGAGATAAACTCGTAGTCTAGACCAGGCCAAAGAGCACTCGTGTAGCTGATATACTAAAACCAGCTCAGCAAGTGGCAGTAGCTATGTTGGTGGGAGAAGCTCTCCTGCCAACCTAACAATGTCCACATCAGTGCTTAGGTCGGTGTAACTTGTATCACTCGGGGGGTGGCTTATTCACACCCCTAAGTGACGTACGTTACACCGACATTACTGTTAGTGTAGACATACCCTAAGGCTGTGGAGTCTTTCTTTAGGAGAGTTTGCAGAAGAAGCAGTGGTGCCATGCTGCCTGTGCTGGGTGGTGAGTCAGGACAAGAGGTCCCAGAGCGGGTGCAAAAGAACATGGGTGTCATGCGTGTGGAGGTCAACTCCTGCCGCTCCTCCCAAGTCCACAGTCTCTGGTCATTCCCCAAAAGGTGACCGCCCCTCTAAGCTCCCCAGAATAATGTGGGGGGAAACTGAGCTGCGCCTGTCCTTTCTCCCCTCACCCAGAAGGGTGACTTCTGGTCCCCTGATACTTAGATGATGATTTTTGATTGTGTTCAATCCTAGATTTAGCAGGGTCCCATCTAGCTCTTTCTTCCCTTCCCTGTCTTGAAGGAATGGTCAATACCCTGTGCCTGCCCATGAGTTTCCCCTAGCAATCCATCCCCCTCCCATGCTGGAGTATGGGATAGTTCCAAATGCACTCAGCTACTCAACCTACAGCATGAGGGGGATTGAGAGGAGAATCTCCCTATGCAGATGGGGTGGCCTGTGAGCAGTGAGATTGTCAGCAGCCTGCCTAGGAGTTAGCTCCTCTGGCTGGGGGTGTGTGGATAAACATGGAGTCAGTTGTCCCTGTGTAAGCCAATCCCATATTTTGATAGCTGCCATTAGTCATTGAGCCTCAGTTTATTTAATGAAGGCTGACCATATGGAGCTGGTCTCAGAATTGCACCCATCCTCAGCCAATCGGTCTGCTCCCTAAATCCAGGCCACGTTATGAGCATGGTACTGCACTAGGGATAAAGTAGCATCTACAAATACGTTCCTGAGATTTCGCTCCAGTGTATCGTAGCACTGAGTTTATAGATGGGAATGAACAGGCTTTCTCTCGCTTCCTCTAGTAACTCTTCAGCCATTTCTCTTTGGTCTTTCTTGGTGTTTCACTCTAGTGACTAATCTCTAGTTAGGATGGACTAACAAGTGGCAGTGAGAGATTTTCCTCCTGCTGGGATACTTAACTTTCACAAGAAAGCAGAAAAATCTTGAAGGATTCAATTTCCTGGGCCTATTAAATTTATAGGGCTAACGGCAAGAGTTCTGAGTAAAGCAAGATAATTTGATCAAGTCTCTATTTCCACCCTTAAGTAATACACCTCTATCAACACAGCATTGCCAGGTGCCTTGTTCACACAGGGACATGCTAGATTTTTAAAATTAGAACACTTTGGGAGCCCTGCTTCCCAGCTGTAGTATCCATTCTCTGCTGTCACCCCATGCAATGTTTGTGCCTGGCTGCTGAAAGGTGGTAGGAAAAGAACACTTGTTTTCTAGGATATTTTTTCATTTGACGAGTAGTCCCTAAGAGTGGATCACATGGGGGCTGCCTGCATAAGCATCCTCTGTACACCCTGCATGCACCAGGAAGTGTAAAGTCATATCAAGATAAGCTGGATTCAGCATTAGTCAGATAGGAAGTCTGATTTTACAGCCACTAGGCAGGGTTTAGAGCCACACCCATAAGATAAAGGAAAATGTTAGGAGATTTCTAACCAGGAACTGGCTATTTCTGGGCCATGGCATCAGAGCTTTCCATTTGAATCACTAGACGGCTGCATTTTGTACAAAGTGTTTTTCTATCCCAACCTGCCCCACAGAGTCAGGTAAAACTACAAACTGTATGTGGTAGGAAACTAATGCTTTTGTTGTTGATAGTACAGTATAAACTAGACCAGTGTTCTCAACCAGGGAGCAGTCTCCCAGGGGGTACATCAACCCATCTAGATATCTGCCTAGTTTTACAACAGGCTACATAAAAAGCACTAGCGAAGTCAGTACAAACTAGAATTTCATTCAGCCAGTGACTTGTTCATACTGATCTATGTACTATAAACTGATATGTAAGTACAATATTTATATTCCAATTGATTTATAATTATATGGTAGAAATGAGAAAGTCAGCAGTTTTTCAGTACTAGTGTGCTGTGTCACTTCTGTATTTTTACATCCCATTTTGTAAGCAAGTCGTGTTTAAGTGAGGTGAAACTTGAGGGTATGCAAGACAAATCAGACTCCTGCAAGGGGGTACAGTAATCTGGAAAGGTTGAGAGCCACTGAACTAGAGACCTTAATGGAGATCAGGGCCCATTGTGCTAAGTGCTGTACATACGCCTCCAAAGAGAGCGTTTCTGTCCCGAAGAGTTTGATGATCTCTATCCAGTTCCCAGAACAAAATACTGTGTTGAGGCCTGATCTCCTTATTGGGAGTTTGACCTGAGTAAAGAATGAAAGGAAGGGCTCAAAGCTGGCTCCTTTGCTGGTAGCTGCGGGAGAGAGGCCAGGGTTTGACTGTAGCATGGAGCCTGAACAATGCTTTTCCCCTAAAGCTGGTCCCCCTCTAGATAAAGGTTGGGACACTGCTGGGACAATATTGGGAACGTGCAGGGCCGGATTTACCTTACACGCCGCTAGGCACAGCATCTTCAGCGCCCCCCTGTCTACAGCTGATCTTTCTGTTGCATCGTTTGAGAGATGTAGAGTGCCCCTAGGACTGTACCTACTGTGCCTAATTAGAAATCTGGCCCTGGGAACATGCTGGAATCTGGACAGCTGATGCTTGGGGAGCCAGAGAGATAAGGGAGCTGCTGTACTAAAGGCTAGGGGAGACGCTGGCACAGATGAGGACTTGAGCAGAGGCGGAGTCAAATCGGTGGCTGACATGGGTGGTGTTGAGGAAGCGATGACAGGCAGATCTAGGAGAACTCAGGGTTAAGGATGGTGCTGTGGTTACAGCTCGGGGAGGCCGGTGGCTGGGAGATGGACAACAGAGCAGTACGCAGGAGGATACACCGCTTGCTCAAGGGCTTATCATAATGCAGATCGTTCCTAACCTGAGTCCACGGGGAAAGAAATGGGTTATGTGAGCACTGAAATTTTGGAGAGCGAAATGGTGTTTAGGCTCCAATAGCTTTGGGGAAACTGCTCCCTTTGGAGAGCTGTAGGTTCTGGTCTTGATAAGCGCATAGAGACATCTTCCTTGTTGCAGATATTGGTGAATGCATTCCTAGAGCGACCTGAGGGACCAACAGCCCCTCTGAAGCAGCAGGGAAAGGCAGTGCCTACCTCACTGCTGGACAGAACAAGCTTCCATCCTTATGTGGTCAGACAGTGAGCCAGCCCTGCTGGAAGAGGAGGAGGTTGGCTCAGGTAGGATGCAGCAGCAATAGCCTGCCTGGCCCTCTCTGGTTGGGGAGCAGTAGGGCAGCCTAATGGGGTGTTCTGGAGGGAGCCAGAGAGGAGAAGGAGGCTGGGTTGGACATGAGCCCAATAAAATGTTTCTGCTGAAATGGCTAAATAGCACTTATGCAGCAGGGCATGGGCTGACTGAAAGCCCAGCACAGTCACAGGTGGAGGGAGGAGGTAATTCCCATAGTAGGAAATGGTGGAGAAGCTGGTGATGTCTGATCTCTGAAAAATACATCCACGGAGAAGGAAAAGCAGCCTCAGAAGGTTCACGCTGAAATCTCTTGCTACCTTCCAGACAGTGAGGGCTGTACGGCGCTTGACAGAGAACGCGTTAGGTCTGTGCTCGCAGCTTAGTGTTTGGGGCTCATTGAGGCATCTTTTGTGTCATTTTCAGAATTGATGTTCATCAACTTTATTATATTGTAGTAACATCCAGTGGCCCATCAGGATCAGGGCCCATTCTGCTGGGGCCCATACAGACACCACACCTACAACCAAGACCGAATAAGCAAAGGGGTAGTTTAAAAATGAGGAAATTGGGCTGATTTGTTTAAGTTGGATAGAAGGGTGTACGTGAACTTTGGGTGTATAAATTTAGCTCACTTTACTGTGGTCTCTTTTGCAGTTCTCCCTCCCCTTGTTGATTTACTCTTGCAAGTAGACACCACGGGCTGGTCCTGATTTTGCAGCCAGGACTTTAAGTGCCCTCTAGTGGACATTTTGTGTGTGTGTGTTTTTTTTTTTTTTTTTTTTTTTTTTTAAGATGCTTAACTTGCTAGCATCATAGAAATGGGGACAGCATGCACTGACTTGGTCTCTCTTGTGTCGTGTTATATAAAGAAATGGTGAACAATGGTAAACCAAGTGTAGGCCCTGCACAAAGGGTATTTAGCTTATTACTGGGATTGGGTAGGCAAATCCCCTTCTCCCTTCATATACACATTTTAGGAACAGCTCATAATGGAACAAGGAGTCCTGGGATGACTGAGCTACGCCAGAGATGAACTTATGAAACTTAAGAGCTCAGGCTGTTTAGCTAATCAAAAAGAATATTGAGAGGTGACTTAATTACAGTATAAGTATCTTCATGGGGAGAAAATACCCTGGTGCTAAAGGGCTCTTGATTCTAGCAGAGAAAAGTATAATAAAAACAAGTGGCTGGAAGCTGAAGCCAAATTCAAATTAGAAATGTATACACAGATTTTTAACAGGGAGGGTGATTAACTATGGGAACTAACTACCAAGGGAAGTGGGGGATTCTCCATCTCTTGATGTCTTCAGATCAAGACTGGACGCGCTTCTGGAAGTTATGCTTTAGTCAAACAAGTTATTGGTCTCAATATCGAGGTAACTGGGAGAATGCAGGCTGTTGACACATTACAGAATTTCATCTTGCTGTTTTCAGAAGAATTCTCTAAAGACAAGTGCAGAATATACTTAAGAAGGAAAAACCAAATGCATAACTACAAAATGGGAAATAACTGGCTAGGTAGTAGTACTGCTAAAAAGGATCTGGGGATGAGAGTTGATCACAAATTGAACACGAGTCAGCAATGTGGTGCAGCTGTGAAAAGGCTGGGGTGTATTAACAGAAGTGTTGTATGTAAGACATGGGATGTAACTGTCTCACGCTATGTGACACTGGTGAGGTCTCAGCTGGAGTACGGTGTCCAGTTCTGGGCGCCACACGTTGGGAATGATGTGGAGAAACTGGAAGAGATCAGAGGAGAGCAACAATGTTGATAAAAGCTTTAGAAAAATCTGACCGATGAGGAAATTTTTTTTTTTTTTAAAAACAAGATTAAGGGCTGTTATAAAGAGGATGGTGATCAATTGTTCTCACTGTCCACTGAAGGTAGGACAAGAAGTAATTGGCTTAATCTGCAGCAAGGGAGATAGTTAGATATTGGGAAAAGCTAATGATCCAACCAGCAGACCAAATTTGGTGATGAATCCTGGTCAGATGCCACCTGAGGCATGTTGCGCATACACTAAGATGACGACTTCACTATCCGGGTAGTTAAATTCTGGAATAGGCTTCCAAGGGAGGTTGTTGAATTCCCATCATCCTGGAGGTTTTGAAGAATACCTGCCAGGGATGGTCTAACAGTAGCGTAGCCAGTTTTTAAGAGGAGGAGAAGCAAACATAAAAAAGGCGCCCCCCTCCTTGGTTCCTCCTCTGGCCACGCCCCCCTTGGCTCCTCCTCCGGCTGCTCCGCACCTCCCCCCCGGCTGGCTCCTCCGGCCGCACTGCCCCTCTGGCCCTGCCGTTCCACCCCTGCGGCCCCACTTCCTTGCTCCTCTGGCCACGGCTGCCAGCCACCATGCTGCGCCCCCCTCCCCTCCCGCTTCTTCGGCTGCGCCTGCCGTCTCCCCACGGCTGCCGGCCACCAGCCTGCCGTCCCCTCTCCTCTAGCAGCGTGCCCGCCTGCCAGCCACACTGCGGGCCACCAGCCTGCGGCCCCCCCCCCCCCCGCCCCCCCGGCCGTGGCCGCCCTGGGGCCCCCTTACCCCCCCCCCCACGCCCCGTGAGCCCGGCCCACTGCCCCCCTATGGCTGCCGGCCGCACTGCAGGCGGCCAGCCTGCACCCCGCCTCGCTCCTCTGGCCGCTTTTGGAAAGGCACTGCTTTTGGCAAATTTGCTGAGGGGAAGCGGCTGCTTCCCAGGTCTAGATTTACTTGATCCTGCCTCCATGGGGAGGACTTGATGTCTCGAGGTCCCTTCCCACCTTATGTTTCTAGGGTTCTAAATTTAATGGCCTGTGATATACAGGAGGTCAAACAAGATGACCTAATGGTCCCTTCTGGCTTTAAACTTGTCCCTCCCTTTGACTAAAGGAGTATGTTGGCCATTAATTGCTAGTGTATGCAACTTAATTTTTCATTATAATTTTTGGACCCACTCCCAGGTGCTGTTTATTCCATATTAAAGTAGTGACTCATTTGCATCTAGCTCAGATGTTGTCACCTTTCCATCCTTATCCAGGCTTTTTTGTTAAGATTAGATTATTGCAATGCTCTCTACATGAGGGTGTACTAGAGCTGGTTGGAAAATTTCTGACTAAACCATTTTATCAGAAAATGCCAATGTGTTGAATCCAAAGTATTTCAGGGAAACATCACAGGGTACAGTGAACTTTTGGCATATCAGTGGCAGGGTTCCAGTAGACACCTGCCAACTTGCTGCAGAACCCAATCTTCCAGGGTCTATGGCTCTGGGAAACTCCCACTGTATGAGATTCTAGTTCAGGGAGCCAGCTGCCCCAAGAGTCTGCAAGTCCTGAGATCCCCAGCCCAGGACAGTCTGCATGGCAGGGTTGCCCCTATCCCTGGTAGCTCCAGTAGTTGTTGAGTGAAACTGATGTCAGTTTTACCTCCGCTAATAGTGTTATGAAACTGACAAGAATGTCATTTTCATTCAGCAGCCATCAGGATCTCGGGCAGCAAACTTGGTTTTGTAAGCACAACCTGTCTGTGTTTCCAAAATTACTTTTTTGGGGGGCGGGGAAGAGAGATTTCTGGTTCATGTGAAATGTTTGAAAAATTTGGATCTATTCTGATTTGGACCAAATCAGCAATATTATCCATGAACTAGAAATCTCACATTTTGGCCAGCTCTGTGTTACGCCTTAAAATCAACTGGAGACTGAAGCTGTTGCAGAACACCGTGGCTTACTTACTGAGGGGGCAGGGGGAGAAATAACAGCATTGCCTTAGGATCTGCAGTGGCTGCCTGTTGGTGGCTGGGTGGAATTTTAGGGCTTGGTTATGACCTGCAAAGCCCTGAATGGCCCAGGACAAGCCTACTGGAGGGATCACACATCCCCCTGTGCCATTCTGCCACAGCTGTGCTCAGCAGGGGAACTGAAGCTCACTATGAAAGAGGGCTGGCAAAGCCTCAACCTGTGGCACTCTTCCCCTCATCCAAAATAGCCCAAATTTGATGCCTTTCCAGGCAAGCTGCAAAAGATACCTGTTTGAGCAGGTTTTTAGAGAAGATTAAGCTATGTTTTCTAGCTGATGATGGGGTTGGTGGGTGGCTGGCTGAGCTCATGTGGAAGTGATGATTTTAAAGATGCTGTAGCTTACTATTTCTTGTATACTTAATTATGAGAGCACCTCGCTTAACTTTATTTTCAATCAAGGTAGACCGTGACCTAAAAAGGACGATGTTTCTATATTGAGAGAAGCAAGGACCATAGTTGTGATAGTACAGCCTTATGACTTTGGACTGTGTAGAAACTAGAGGATCAAGATGAGTCAGACTTTATACTACAACAACTCACGCATGCAGAGGAAGTAGCATTGCCCATAAGACAGATGGCACTTTCCTCTGGCCCAATGTTATCATAGTGCTTCTGGTAGCAGCATAGCATCAGTCTTTTAATGAGGCCTCCAGCTGAAGGACCCAACCCCATATTCTCATTAAAGATCCCACAAGGACTAGTCCTGTTTTTATTTTTTTGCCAGATTCCAGTGTAATTAGTCACTAGGTATAAGAAGTCACAGCCATAAGAATTCAGTAAATGAAATTCTTCACTTTCCATTCTCATTTTTAGGGTTAGTATATGCTGTGAAGTAGATGCCATCTTCCCACCCTAGCAAAGCCTGCATTTGAGTGGTAAATGATGCAATTGTTACAGTACCTATAGCTTGTACAGTATGTTTGGTAATTAAAGGTGCTATGTTAGGAAAACCCTAGTATTTATATATACTATCTTACAGTGAGGCTCCAAGACTTAAGAGGGGAGCAGGTTAATATACCACCTATGTCCTCTTAGCCAATCGCTGTTCTATGACTGACTGGGAAAAGTCATTATGAGAGACCCAAGTAGCAATGGGAATATTGTACTCTACGATTGCAGCAGTAATTAAATGCTTCCTACATTTAAAAGCTTAATGAGGAATTTCAAAAGATGTTTGTCACAGAATAAGGAGGATTCTTTGCCACTAGTGAGTCCTCTTCTGAAAAGCACTTGACTGCCAAGAAGAGAGCGGAGCTTATACCACATGTAGCGCCTTTGATTGAGACCCAGTTTGTTTTGTTTTAGATTTGTTTGAACATCGCAAAATACACAGCCTAAAGCATTAGAGAAGACTTGACTGCAGAATTCAGTAGGGTTTATTCTACAAATACTTTGAATCAATGCCAGTGATACAAGTTGTATGAATTTCCTTTAAAAATACAAGTCAGTATAAAAGATTCCAATTAGCATATAATGCAAGGTAGTGAATGATTCAGTTTCAAAACGGTTAAGGAATTATCAGGTCTTTTTTTGGACCATGCTACAAAAGTATTGAAATCAATGCTGGCAGGAGACAAAAAGGGAGAAAGGTACCTAAAGGAAGGAAGTATCAGAGGGGTAGCCGTGTTAGTCTGGATCTGTAAAGGCAGCAAAGAGTCCTGTGGCACCTTATAGACTAACAGACGTATTGGAGCATGAGGTTCGTGGGTGAATACCCTCTTCTTCGGATGCAACTTGCATCCGAAGAAGTGGGTATTCACCCACGACAGCTCATGCTCCAATATGTCTGTTAGTCTATAAGGTGCCACAGGACTCTTTGCTGCCTAAAGGAAGGAGTATTTCAATTTGTAGGAGAGAGAGACTGCCTCCCTTACTTTAGGAGGGGCTTGCATCTTTTATTGCCAAAATATTTTAAAGAGCAATATGCGAAGTGCATAGCAGCCTAGCTCAAATTGGACAGAACTGCTGCTTTCAGCATTTCTTCACAGCACACGTTCTATTAATCCATGACACGTTAGGTAGCAACAAGCTCCCTGGTATCTATGTAAACCTAAGGACCTGTGAAGAGGGAACATCTCCCTCCCTAAACATTTTACCCAACAACATTGCCAGGAGTGGTTAATGCTGTTGCTTCAGCCTAAATGTCACTTAATTTGATGTTCAAAACCCTACCTTTGTAATGTTAAACCAGTGTGATTGCTTAAAAAAAAAAATTCAGTGCAATCTTGCTTCAGTTTATCATAGCTTCAGGGGAAATTAGAATATAACTATCAATTTTCCTCATTCCTAGTCTGATGAAAGCTTTTCCACTGAGAATTGTACTAGAGTTTAGAAAAAGCCACTTAATGTTTCTTTATTTTGGAGCACGCTGCTATTTTTGTGGCTATTTAAAACAGTTAGATTTATGACACTGATAGGTGCCCAATGTTAAACACAACTATTGTGGGTCAACGTCTCCCAGGTATGAGTCTATTAACATCCATTGCAATGAGAGCAGGGATGAATCAGGCTTACTTTTTGTTCCTGGAGAAGTAGGTTACTCTGTATACACACAGACAGTAGGACCATATACTACCAGAGCGCACACATTGCATTTTTTAGCAAGCTGGCTCCTCTCACCTCTTCCTCTACTTTTCACCATGTAAGGTTAGAAAAACTGTTCCTCTTACTAAACCCAGCAGTCTGTGTGGTAGCAGAACCATATTAGTTACCACAGAGCAGATAACATGCACCTATCTGCAAGGGCAGATTGAGGGAAGCTAGGTTAACAATGCATTATTACATTTCTAAACAAGGCTTCATCAGTGCAGACAGGGACAGAAATTCTGATTGTACCAAAAACCTGATCAGACTATGCAATCCCCCCAAAATTGCATACAGTAAGCATGTAGCTTACATACTTTACTCCATGAGAAAATCCTCCTCTCCTCCAAAGGGAGCAGCAGTAGAGCATGGACACCACAGAGTTTCTGCTACTGTGTGTGTACACACACACACACACTCTGTCAGGATTAGGTGCCATCCCCTTACTGACAACATACAGTGGGGTTTAAATATCATTCCAATGCTCATCAGTCTCTCTAAGGTAAGCCATTCTGGAGGCTGATTAAATGGCTGTCTGCTCTTAAATACGTACTGTCGTTCTGAGTTGTCTCAGTGTATTAAATGTATCCTAATTCTCTAACAGTCACATTTAACCCAAGTCAAAAACTCAGTAGCCCATACCATGGGCCCTGTTAATGATCAAAATGAAACAATGAAATACAGTGTGTCATTACGGCATCTACTAATATAGAATAGGTTTACTTTGTCTCTAAGTCAAATATTTAATACAAGACAGGTAGGTCTTATGATCAACT
The DNA here is from genome assembly GCF_013100865.1 of Trachemys scripta elegans. Classification (NCBI taxonomy): domain Eukaryota; kingdom Metazoa; phylum Chordata; order Testudines; family Emydidae; genus Trachemys; species Trachemys scripta. The sequence goes on along the minus strand of NC_048301.1, from coordinate 103,688,580 downwards.
CACAGTTTATCTATTTGGAACAAAGTATGGCACAGATTCCAGACATCTCTCAGGAGCTTGAGTATTCACACACTTTTCCCTCTTTTTTGCAATGATTATCAATTTGCCAAAAATAGTGTAACAGTCAACAAGGAAGAGTGGAGAAAAACAGATTTAGGAGAAATCTTTCTCTTCTAGGAGGTGAAAGTAAAGTGACTTTTCTTCTAGTTCTTTAGTAAGAAACTTTATTTTAGAAAATGCATTCTCTCCTTCTCAAAACAGATGCCATCTTAAAAAAAATTGCAATAGCAACCCTTGCATTCAAAGGAAAACATGCAAACTTGATGGCTGAAAATATTCTGCATAAAAATCCAAGACACAAGGCAAAAGTGTGCCCTCCCCCACTCGTGCCTTTAGGGACTCCAAACCATAAACAGCTTTCAGTGCAATGTCTGTTACTTCCAGTTTGTGGGGAAACATATGGCCGAAGCTTGTCTTTTGATAGCTAATCTTGTCAGATGTTTGAAGCAAAACCAGTCTCAGCTATATTTAAAATGTCATTGTTAACCTCTGTTTCAATAAGTACAAACAGAATTCAATAAAATGCCAGAATCCAGTGAAGAAAAATGTTAAGTTCTACCCTGTGCCATACACGTTTTAAAAAAATTAGACAAACAGTTTCAGATTTTATTAATACATCCTTTTTAAAGTTTATTTCTGAAAGCAGCTCTTTCGCAAATCAAAAGCAGTTCCTGAGTAACTGCAGTAAACAGCGTCTTAAATATGTTGGGTTTTTTTTGCCTCTCAGCTCTTCCGTTTTGGTTCTTACTTAATTTTTCCCTAGTTTCAAGTTTAATCACAGGTCCTTTTCCAAAAAATGTGCAAGTTCAGTTAGGAACATTTCCAGGAATCCACATGTTGCAGATGTTCCTGCAATATCTAAGAGCTGCACATTTGCCAGGTTGTGTTCCTACAGCTATTGCAGATTTCCCTCTCCAAACTTTATAGCGGGAGTCTTCACGTTTTCTTCAGCATACGTCGGGACTGCCACGTGTGGAACTTATTGTAAGCTGTCTGCAACATCTCTTCTATATGATTTATCAACTGAAAGATAAAACAAAGGGATCTTCCCAGTATCTGAGAAACGTGTGCCCTTACTCTGATCAAACCTAAATGGGACTGATTGTCATTTCTCTCAGTATGAGGAATCAGGAGTAACCAGTAAAGCCTAGGGAGCTGCATCAAGGTATGTGATGTGAGAGGAGAATTGGCCACAATTGTTTCAATTACAAAATGTCTCGAAGTTTTATTAGTCAAGTATGGCAGAGTATCAGTAAAGACAGTGGATATGCAGTTAGCTAGTTCAAGGGAAACTATGTGGACAACTTATGTTCAAGTGCTGTACTTAAAAGCACTTTCAATAGTCACTGGAAACTAGCTAAACAGGCCATTCATCCAATCATTGAGAAATCAGACTTGCAAGATGATAAAAGGAGAAAATTATTCCAGAATGTAATACCCCTACATCCTTTTCTCCATCAGCCATAGGGTTTTTTTTGGGGGGGGGGGGGGGGGG